>NC_066342.1:16259526-16397169 GCF_022539315.1 Serinus canaria
CTGCTGTGGGCAAAGGTTAGCCCCCCCATCCCGATTCGGGGGGGCTGGGAACCTGCAGGCCGTGGTTTTGCTCAGGTTCCTCTCTTGCCAGCTCCAGCGAGAAGGGAGACATACCTCGGCAATTCGCAATCCACTGATATGCAGATGCTTTCCGTTTCAAAACTGGGAAGAGGGTTTTGAATGACGGAAAAACCCGAGGAAATCCAAGTCCCCGGTAAAAAAGATCTCGGATAATTAATTCCATGCATTCCCAAATGTATGAATCAAGGGCATACAGCACATCAGTGAAAAAGCCATGGTGCTTTGCCCACCTGAAAAACTCATAGAAATGTGTCTTCAGCATAGGAATTCTGTCCTCATGACCCCATTTTTTGCCAGAGGCCAAGAAGTTTCTCCTCTGAGGGAGAGAATGAAACCTCCGCCTCCGTAGGCACCCTTGTCCACATCCGAATCTGCCTTTCACGAAGGGCAGCATCTTTAGGAAGGGAACTGTAAACAGCAGCTTGTGACAGTGTCCTCTGGGCTTGAGCAGGCTGCTCTGTGCTGCGAAGACTTTTGGACATCTTGTCTCGGAGACTTTTCAAAAGGTTCTCTCTGTGGCCAGCCTTGGCTGTGAACTCTGTCCAATTTCAGGATCTTCGGTTCTTCAGCTCCTGGCTAGAAGCCACTTCTGTGGTCACTTGTGTAGGTGACCATCGATGCCAAACACTCGGGGTTTACCCAAATGTAGCAATGCTCTTCTGGGCTTAGCAAATGAAGAATTCTTCTTCACTCAGGGTCCAATTGTGGTGATTTCTTCACTCGAGGCGCCATCTGTCAGTTCTGTCCTCGGTGTTCACCTTTTGTGGTGATGTCCCTTTTTTCACTCGGAGATCACCATTTGTAGTATTGGCCACAAGGGTCCCAGGATGAGGGAAGAGGTGAGAAAGGTGACTCCATGTATCAGAAGCTTGATTCATTATTTTATTATAGATAATATATTAAAACTATACTAAAAGAATAGAGGAAAGGATTTCATCAGAAGGCTAAGCTAAGAATAGAAAAGGAATGAATTACAAAGGCTCGTCTCTTACCGAGACCGTCTGGACAGGTGAACTGTGATTGGCCCTTAATTGGAAACAGCCAGATGAGACCAATCACAGATTCCCCCTGTTGCATTCCACAGCAGCAGATAAGAATTGTTTACAGTTTTTTCCTGAGGCCTCTCAGCTTCTCAGGAGGGGAAAAATCCTAAGGAAAGGATTTTTCACCAAACATGTCGGTGGCAATTACTAATAGCATTCTCAAAGTAATTAAACACATCTTATCTGCAGTCTTGATTCCACAGTTTACATAGTCCGTGATCCCGGATGGACTTTGTTCACTTGGGTATAGTGAATCCAGGGGTCCGCGCCAGCTACTTTGACTGCTGTTAAGGTGGTCAGCAGTACCTCATGGGGTCCATTTCACTTTTCTTTCATCGGTTTTTTGTTTTAGTTTTTAATGTACGCCTCGTCTCCTGGATGCATGTTATGAACTGGATTCTCGAGAGTTATTGGTCTATTCCACACGAGGATGCTCCGGAGCCAAGCTAAAGTTTTCCCAAGATACAGAACATATTTATAGACTTCCTGCTTTCCTGTGACGTGTACATAAGGGTTAGGCTCCGGAGATTCCTATGGTTTCCCATACAATATCTCATAAGGACTGACTGACATCCCGCTCCGAGGTTTTATCCTCATCCTCAACAGTGCTATTTGCAAAACCTGGGGCCACTTCAGCTTGGCTTCTTGGCATATTTTACTGATTTGCCTCTTTAGTGTCTGATTCATCCTCTCTACCTGTCAACTTGACTGGGTTCTCCACGGTGTGGAGGTCCCAAATTATCCCCAGCAATCTACTTACCTATTTTACTACTGTAGCTATGGAATGGGGCTCCCTATCTGATGATACTCCTAGGGGTACTCCGAACTTGGGAATAATTTCCTGTGGTAACCACTTAACTGTTTTCTTTGCTTGGCTTGTGCGACAGGGAAGGGCTTCTGTCCATCCAAAAAATGTGTCAACCTCTACTAACAGGTATTTGTATCCTTGAGTTTTTGGCAATTCTACAAAATCTACCTGCCAATAGTCTCCTGGCTCTATTCCTATCCGAGTTCTTCCTAGCTGTGCCTGTTCACCTAGCTACTGGGTTGTTTTTCAAGCAGATATCACATTTTGACATGACCGATTTTGCTATTGTTAACATCCATACTGAAATTAAACTCTGCTTTAGCAATTTTACCAATGCCTCTGCACCCCAATGACATTTGTTATGTTTAATTTGTAGAACTTCTCTCATTATCAAGGGGGGTACCACTATTCGTCCTTGTGCAGTCACATACCATCCTTCCGAATTCCTTTGTGCATTTAGTAAACATGCCAGTCTCTCATCTTCTATTGAATATTTTGTTTTTGGAGGGAAATTAAATTGGGATACATTGATCTTTGAAGCTATCAATGCCATTGTTGTTTGCACCTCTCGAGCAACATGTCGGGCTGCCCAGTCTGCCTTTCGATTTCCTTCACAGATTTTGGAGTTTCTTGATTGGTGTGCTTTACAATGTATAATTGCCATTTGTTCAGGTTTTGTACTGCTTTTATCAATTGTAGGACTGCATCTTGGTGTTTAATGTGCATACCTCAAGAAGACAATCATCCTCTTTCTTTCCACAGTGCTCTGTGGACATGCTCCACTCCAAAAGCATATTTTGAGTCAGTCCATATATTTACCTTTTTCCCTTCGCTTAATTCTAGTGCTCTGGTTAAAGCAACCAGTTCTGCCTTCTGGGCAGATATATTTGGTGGTAATGCCTTTGCCTCCACTACTGTGCTGACTGTTGTTACCACATATCCAGTGTATCTGGTTCCGTTTTCCACGAAGCTGCTCCCATCTGTAAATAGCTCTCACTCCGGCTGCTCTAGTGGAACGTCTTTCAAGTCTTCTCTTGCTGAATATGTGTACTCTATTACCTCTACACAGTCATGCCCTAATGGGCCTTCTTCAGTTGTGGTACCTAGGAACAAAGCTGGATTCAAAAGGTTAGTTGTTTTTAATGTGACATCATCTTGCTCAGTCAGGACTACTTGGAATTTTATCATCTTGCTTGGAGAGAGCCAATGGCCCCCCTTCTGTTCTAAGACAGTGGTTACCATGTGTGGTACATAGACATCTATGTGTCTTCCCATAGTAAGCTTCCTGGTTTCTTGTATCAGCATCACGGTGGCTGCGACTGCCTGCAGACACGGAGGCCACCCCACACTTATGTTGTCAAGTTGTTTGGAAAAGTAGCCCACCGGCCTTTTCCAGCTTCCCAGACATTGGGTCAGGACTCCTAGTGCTAGGCGTAACCTTTCATGTACAAACAGCTGAAAATCTTTAGAAAGATCAGGTAACCCTAATGCTGGAGCCGTTGTCAGTGCTTCCTTGAGTTTTAGGAAGGCTTCTTTCTGTGGCTTGCCCCAGGTGAATGGCTGCATCTTCTGAGCTTCATACAGGGGTTTTGCAATCAGTCCATAGTCCATAATCCACAAGCGACAACATCCTGCCATCCCGAGGAAGACTCGCAGCTCATGTAAGTTCTGGGGCTCTGGAATAGCACAAATCACTTGGATACAGTTAGCACCTAGTTTTCATTGCCCTTGTGAAATTTCACATCCCAGGTAGATCACAGTCTGTTGGGCAATTTGTGCCCTTTCTCTGGATATTTATAACCTCCCCTTCCCAGTGAATTTAAAATCTCGATTGTTACCTTTATGCAGGTTGCTTTTTCTTCTGTAGCTATCAGTGTATCATCAACATACTGCAACAATAGGTATTGGTCTCTCGGTACTTGCCCATTCTCAGTCCAAATCTCCAGCTCCTTCACCAGTTGGTTTCTGACTAAGGTCAGCAAGTTCTTGTATCCTTGTGGAAGTCGTGTCCAGGTGAGCTGGGTTTTTCTTCAGTTCCCTGGATTTTCCCACTCAAAGGCAAACATTTTCCTACTTTCTTTGTCAAGGGGTATGCAGGAAAAAGCATCTTTTAGATCAATTACTGTAAACCATTTATATATCTTTTACGGATGTCAGCAATATTTAGGGATTTGCTACCACTGGATGAATGTCTTTTGTTATTTCGTTTATCGCTCTCAAATCCTGCACTAATCTATACTCACCATTTGGTTTCTTCACTGGAAATATTGGTGTATTAAATTCTGATTCACATTCCTCTAGAATTTGGTATTTCAAGAATTTGTCAATAATCTTTACTATTCCTTGCTGTGCTTCTGGTTTTATGGGATACTGTTTGACCTGTACAACCCTCGCCCCTTCTTTTAACTCTACATGTATTGGCTGTGCCAATTTAGATTTTCCTGGTGTATCTGTTTCCCATACAGAGGGAATCACTGCATCTTCTACTTCCCTAGGGATAGACGGGACCGGTTTTTCTTTGATTATTAAAATTTGTCCCATCTTTGATTCAGGTATTTTCATTAGAAGCTCCCCATTCTCAAAGGTTATTAAGGCATCAAGTTTTGCCAGCAAATCCCTCCCTAAAAGCGGAATTGGATACTCAGGTACATATAAGTATTCATGCGTTAAAACCTTGTTCCCGAAACACAAATCTAAGGGTTGCAAGAATGGGCAATTTTTCCTTCTTCCCTGTGACCCCAACTACTGTTGTTTGCTTGTCCCCAATTTGCCCTAGCAAATCATTTAGTACAGAATATGAGGCCCCTGGATCCACCAGGAATTTCACCTCTCTATCACCTAATAGTAAAGTCACTAAAGGTTCCTGGGTGGATTGTTTCATTTCTAGTCAGCTAATATTCTCCTAGTACCATAGCCTTGGAAA
The DNA here is from genome assembly GCF_022539315.1 of Serinus canaria. NCBI lineage: Eukaryota > Metazoa > Chordata > Aves > Passeriformes > Fringillidae > Serinus > Serinus canaria. The sequence continues at coordinate 16,264,382 of NC_066342.1, forward strand.
CATCTTCCTGCTGGAACTGATTGCCCTGGTTAAAGTGGTTGTTCAGGTTGCTGGGCATTCTCTCTTCCAATGCCCCTCCTGCTTGCAATGCGCACACTGATTTAAGCTTAACCCTTGCATGACTGGTCCTCCACGGCCCCTACCAAACCCACCTCTACCCAGTCCATGACCACCTCTGCCACGTCCCCTGAAATCTGGGTTCCCTTTTCCTTGTATTACTGCCAAAAGATTTTGCTGCTGCCTTTTATCAGCCTCTTTTTCCCTATTATTGTATACCTTCCAGGCTACCTCAAGTAGTTTATCCAGATTCCTTATGAGAGGAATAGCAGATTTGTCTTTATAAACAAGCTGTGGGTCTGCTGGTAGATAAAACTAGCACTGGGAGATAAAAGAAACAATGGGAAGGATTCCACTGATTGATGAATGGAAAAAGATATTTGCTTTTACAAATAAACTTTAGGTTTGCTGATAAATGAAATTAGACATTGAAAGATGAAAGAAACAATGAGGAAGAAAAGCCCCTAAATTCTGTAAGAATTAAAAATTAAAAGGGAGGGTTATACATCAGAGGGAAATCTTCGGTATCAGATGTTCTGGGAAGTCTGTACCTCTCAAGTACCTCAGCCAATGGGGAAAGAGAGAAGGGAAATGCGGCTGGAAAATTAGGATAAAAAGGAGACTGCGTCCTCCAAATATTTGAGAGATCCCAGGGGAATGCCCCATGGCCTCTCCCTTTATTCGAATAAAGCCAAAAAAAGGACTCCTCTGTCTCCTTTTTGCACATAAACCTCTGGTGTTTGCAAAATAATTTTCCGAACAACTGCAGGCTTATCTGGGATCTATCCACCGTCCAGGGTGGTGGGCAGTGAGCAGAGCTGAAGGCACAGCTCACCCAGTTTGGGTGATCAGCTCTCCTTGGTGGTGGCCAGCTTCAGGCGATTGATTGGGTGATGCATTGTTTGCAGGGGTCTTAGGATGAGGGAAGAGACGAGAAAGTTGACTCCATGTTCAGAAGGCTTGGTTTATTATTTTATGATATATATTATGTTAAAAACTATACTAAAAGAATAGAAGAAAGGATTTAATCAGAAGGCTTAGCTAAGAATAGAAAAGGAATGAATAACAAAGGCTTGTGTCTGACTGAGACAGTCTGGACATGTGGACTGTGACTGGCTATTAATTAGAAACAACCAGATGAGACCAATCACAGATCCACCTGTTGCATTCCACAGCAGCAGATAAGAATTGTTTGCATTTTGTTCTTGAAGCCTCTCAGCTTCTCAGGAGGGAAAAATCCTAAGGAAAGGATTTTTCATAGAACGTGTCGGTGACAACAGGGTTCCCGAGACTGTCCAGGAGACAGACAAGTGGCGGACCAGGGGGGTCCGTGAAGAGTCCACAGGGAAGGACCACTGAATGGGATCTTCAGGGAACAAACCTGGGAGGGCGCCCATGGAGGGTAGCACAGGTAAAACAAGACACCCATGGAGTGTTGCAGGGGTAAATCTGGGAAGGGGCCCTGGCAAAAGGGATGACGATCCCATAATACCTCCGGAGACTCCCTTGGGGACAATGCTGAGGTCTTGGAACAGATTATACATTCACCCAGAGGTAACTATGGAGATCATGGTAAAATATTGTTATTTTGTGTGGCCAAAGTATGAGTTGCCAAGGGGGCATATATGGCCACCTTATGGAACAGATAGAATTCACTTGTTTCAAATTTTGTGGAGGTATTTAGAGGAGAATTGCAAAGGAAGGATTGAAATTGAATGTGGGTTGATATGGATTAGACAAGCAACAGGAGAAATATATGTATTAAGAAAAATGGGAGAAGAAGAAAAAGGGGAGGAAGAGGAAAATGGTGAGGATTGGGATCTTTTTCAGCACCTTCCCCCATCTTGTCCTCCAGCATTGCCAGCTGACCCAGGGCCAGCTACAGGTCCCCTGTATCCTCAACCCTTGGGACAAGGGGAGCAGGGAAATATTTTTCCTACAGCTCCACCTGAGAATAATGATGGTGTGGGGAGAGGGGAGCAGCATATTGTATGTCCCCCTAGAACTAGAAAAGGAACTCAGTTTAGGACATCAGAAGCCCTCTGGACCCAAGATACAGGGGTACACCAGATGCCACTCCGCGAAGTTCCTTTGGGGGGTCAAGGGGGAGGGTTTGAGTTTGTAATTGTGCCACTTACTACCCAGGATATAAGAAGGTCGAAAAAATAATTACCCCCATATTTGGATGATCCCATAGGGGTGGGGAAAAGACAGAGGAATATTTGGGAAGCGCAGATTATACATGGAAGGACTGGGATTTTCTATTGGGGATTTTTTTTGGGTCATCAGAGAAACAAATGATTTTGCAGAAAGCTTGGCAGCTGTGGGAGGATGAACATCCACAAGCAGCAGGGGGTGCTGGACATAATGTACCTACAGTGGATGGTGCCATCCCCCAGGCTGACCCTCAGTGTGACCCAAATAACCAAGACAGTCTGGCTCACCACCACGATTACCATGCTCATTTGATTAGGGCAATTAAATCAGCCACTCCCAGAACTAACAACATAGCTAAGGCTATGTCATTAGAACAGGGGAAACAGGGGAAACATGAAAGCCCTTTGCATTGGTTGGAAAGGATTAGGGATGCCTTGCGAAAGCATGGGGGGATAGATCCTGAGGGGCCAGCCTTTGACACATTGCTGAAGGTACAGTTTGTTACTAAGGCCTGGCCTGATATAAGGAAAGGAGTACAGAAAGATGAAGAGTGGCAAAATAAGCCTCTGGAGGAATTGTTTAGAAAAACACAACAGATATATGTAAGAAGAGATAAGGAAAAGGTTAAAGCTAAGGCAAAGATGATGGCAGAATTTTTGCAGCCCAGGAGAAATAAACGGCAGGGTCCAAGGGGTCCCCCGGGACAGAGGGGCTGGGGTCGGCCACAAGGAAGTGGCAGAGGCATTCCCTTCCCAGCAGGGGAGAGCCAACCCAAACAGCAGTTGGGGAGAAACCAATGCTCTATCTGCCAGCCAAAAGGGCATTGGAAAAGGGAATGTCCGCAGAGACAGCTGGACCCTCCAGAGAAGGAAGTCCAGAAGATAATGGAAATGGATTGTTAGGGGTGTCAGGGGCTCCCATTATATCAAGGACCCACCACTCTGGAGCCCTTGATAACTTTTAAGATGGGTCGGGATTGAGAGGAGGTGTGTTTTCTGGTAGACACAGGGGCCTCTTGATCCACATTGAATTATATACCTGGGGGGGGGGGGGGAATTGTCAAAAAGATCATTGGTTATTCAAGGAGTGAGTGGGAAGGATGAACGAGTGCATTTTATTCAACCCCTATTAATAGAAATGGGAGACAGGTTTGAAATGCATGAATTCCTGTTTGTTCCTAATTGTGATTGTAATTTACTGGGAAGGGATTTGATGGCTAAAGTGGGAATGCAAATTAGTATTGTAAAAAATGACAGAGTCCAACACTGGGATATCTTTGTGTAAAATGTCTGAGAAGGCTTATGCTGAAATAAATTCGAAAGTGTGGGCAGCCCCAGGGAAATATGGAAAACTAGACATAGAGCCTCTTCAAATTACTTTGAAACAACCAGGACAAGTGGTGTCTAAAAAGCAATACCCTCTTTCAAGGGAGGGAAAGAAGGGGTTACAGCCTGTCATTGAGTCCCTGCTAAAGGCAGGTCTCTTGGAGTCATGTATGTCTCCCTGTAACACCCCTATCCTGCCAGTTAAGAAACCAGATGGAACCTACAGAATGGTACAGGACTTAAGAATAATAACTGAAATTGTTAAACCAAGGCATCCCACTGTTCTGGATCCCTATACAATCCTGAGTCAGATCCCTTCTTCACATCAGTATTATTCAGTACTGGATTTGAAGGATGCTTTCTGGGGGTGTCCCAATACAGAGGACAGTAAACAGTATTTTGCCTTTGAGTGGGAACAGGAGGAAGGAGGAAAAATAGTAAAGTAACAGTTGACATGGGCAGTTCTTCCGCAGGGATACACTGAGTGGCCGGTTTTGTTCGGGCAAGCTTTGCAGAAAATATTAAGATGGTTTACTCCACCCTCAGGAGTTAGGTTGTTGCAGTATGTGGATGACTTGCTTTTATCTGGGGAACATGAAAAGATGGTTGAGGAGGCTACTGTAAAGCTGCTTAATTTTCTTCCTAAAAAAGGGCTTGGAGTATTCAAAAAGAAGGCACAGTTGGTAGAGAAAATGGTAAAATATTTGGGATACATTCTGACTGGATGGTTATGGTGTATTGCTCCAGACAGAATAGAAGGGATTTTACAAGTACCGTTACCCCAAACAAAAAAGGAGTTACGGTAGTTTTTAGGGTTGGTGGGATACTACAGAGCATGGATTGAGGATTTTTCTGTTGTGGCCAGACCTTTATATGACTTTTTAACCCAAGATAGTCCTAATGTTCTGCTATGGACACCAGAAGGAGAGCAAAGCTTTAAAAACTTAAAAGACAAATTGGTTAAGGCCCTAGTCTTAGCTCTTCCAGAGACAGAAAAGGAATTTGAACTATATGTGGATGTTAAACAGAGCCATGCTAAAGGAATTTTGGTGCAAGAGCATGGGGGAAGAAGGCGGCCTGTTCCTTATTTTTCAAAATTGTTAGACCCGGTGGCCAGAGGCTGGCCTCATTGTCTGCAGAACTGTGCAACCACAGCCCTGATGGTGGCTGAGGCGCGAAAGCTGACAAGGGAAGTTGTGATATGTAGTATAGGTTATAAAATAATTTGTGCTAAGTGAAATTAAAACCACAGCATTTTGTGTACTAAAACCAGTGTCGAGCAACAAGCCAGCTAAGAAATTGAAAACACCAGGAACTCACTGTTGCCAGAGATGTATATTCCAAAGGATCTCTTGTCTGACAATATCGAAAATCAAAGGCGACTCTGATGAAGGGGAGAGAGAATGATGCATCTGTTCCAGATTGCAAGGCAAGATGTATTCTATTACCATCTGTATGGCAGTTGTCTGGTGGCAAGTCAGCAATTCTCCTTACCTCTCTCCCTGAGTGATCATAATCACTCTTCCCTCAGCAGGGGACATCTGCTGATAACAAGCTATTGAATGTCACTGCATGACTGATAAGAAAAATAACATCCCATTGTGAGATGCTCCGCCCAGAGGGAGGAGCCAAGCATTGCTACCCAGATATAATCTGGGGATTCTGACACCCCAGCAGGGCTTCCCACTGGATTTCCCCAGAGGAACAGCAGCTGCTTCTACTTCCACAGATCTGCAGAGGAAGAATATACCCTTTCTCTACAGGACCCCCCTGCTCCAACAGAACCACATCCGACACTTCAGGAGGACTGCAGCCACTTTTCCAACTAAACTGCTACCAACACCCTGACCAATAGGGTGTCAGGTTGAGTTCTGACTCTGTCAGTGTTGTTCTAGTGTATTGCATTGTTTTATTTTATCCTTTTTTTTTTCCCTTCCCTATTAAAAAACTGTTATTTCCTGCTCCCATATTTTTTGCCTGAGAGCCCTTTAATTTAAAATTCATAGCAATTTGGAGGGGTGAGGAGGGTTTGCATTCTCCATTTCAGGGGAGGCTCCTGCCTTCTTTAGCAGGCACCTGTCTTTCCAAACCAAGACAGCATCTGACTCCATCTTATCTGAAGGCTAATGAATTACTTTATTATATTATATTATACTATGTACATTGTATCTAAACTCAATCTGCCATGCACTCACTCTTGGTCACAACTGCAAAGAACTGCACCCATCTCTGATTCTCTCATGACTGTCCCGTGACAGTCCGACACACACACACTTCTTGGCCCTGATTGGCCAAGAGAACAAAACATTCTCACTTTGGGTAAACAATCTCCATATTGCATTCTACTTTAGCACAACACAGGCACAGCAAGCGAGATAAGAATTGTGTTTTCCTTCTTCTCTGCTTGTCTCACAGCTTCTCTCTCTTCAGAGGGCATGTGAATACCACATACCAAGACCCCAGCTGTCAGGACCCAGGACATCCCTCTGGCTGTCCTGAGCAGCCAAGACCCCTGCCAGGGGTCTCAGGACCCTGGCACAGAGCCCAAAAATGCCTGATGTTTTGATTATGAACCGTGGAGCAAGTTACCAACCTTAGATGAAGATCTGCAAGCCACACAAATTAAGCAGAATGATAGTGAATTTATCATGGGGTGAAAAAGGAGATTTTGGGGTTTCTAGAATGAAGGTTCAGGGGGCAAAATGGAGGGATCTGGGCATGTCCAGCCTTTCTCCTTCTTCTTCTTGGCCTCCATCTTCTGCTGTGATGTTGGCACTTTTAGATTGGTTTAGAGTAGAAGCTCACTGTCTAACATAGATGATAGCTATTGGAAAGTAATTGTAAATATTGTACAGGTAGTTTTTAGTATAAAATAATAACACCACCCCAGGGGCAGGCAGAGTGCCTGGAACTGTCCTGCTGGATGGACCTTGGCAGGGCAGGAGAAAGAATTTTATAGATTAGATACAATAAACAACCTTGAGACCGAGAAATGAAGAGCCCTGACTCTTTCTTCAAGCACCGGACTGGGAAAAGAGACTTTCGAAATTTTCTTGGGGTCACTCTGACCAGCTAGAGACCCCGACACCCAGCTGGAGACACTTCAGATGAGCATCACCAGCAAACACCGACTGAGAAACTGAAACAGGAAGGCAGCTGTCCCCAGGAATGTATATTCCAGGGGATTTCTTTTATCTGTCAGGAGGCATTTTGATAAGCATCATCAGCAACTAAAAACTAAGTGATAGAAATTTAAATACCAGAAAGACACTGCCTCCAGAGATGTATATTCCAACGTATATTCCAAAGGATTTTTCATCTGACCAGACTCCAGCAGAAGGCATACTGATAAGCATCAGCAGAAGTTTTTCCCAGAAAGTTTCTTCCTGACAGGATTCCAGCAATTATCCACCAGCTCCAGAAAACCCGATGACATGCTAAAGAAGACCCCTTTCCAAAGCCCAAAAGACTGTATAAAAATGGACCCCTTGGAATGGATTGGGGGAGGCCCACGGGGATGCTGGTGCAGACCAGGTCATAGAGTCTCCCTGGCACTGATCGCCTGGCTCAGAGCCAAGATTGCTTGTTTTTTTCCAAATTTATATTTTTGATCATTTAATAAATTTCTTTTATTAATAAATTAAAGTATTCATTTATAACAGGAGCGTATCTGATTGTGAAAGTTTCACATCAGATTAAAGCTTTTTTACCTGAAAGAGCCTCTAAGTGTATGACTAGCACTCAGTTATTACAGTATGAATCTTGTTTAATGGAACATGAGGATTTAGAATTTAAAAGTGGGGAAGTGTTCAACCCAACCTCCACTTTGAACGGCCCTGGAGAGAGGGGCCAGGAAGAAACCCATGACTCTATTCAGGTGATAGATCTCCAGACACGGGCTAGCGAAGATTTGCGAGATACTCCCTAGCCTGAGGGAAAAAATGTGTTTATTGATGGATCTTCAAGGGTGATAGAAGGGAAAAGGTTTACAGGATACTCTATCGTGAATGGAAGGCAAATGGAGGGGGGAGGTTACAGCAGAACTGTATGCGCTTGTGGGAGCCTGTGAATTATACCGGGACGTGACAGTGAATGTTTTTACTGATTCTAAGTATGCATATGGGGTGATACATGCATTTGGAAAATTATGGGAAGAAAGAGGTATATTAACCTGCAGGGGAAAGATGTTAGCTAATGAGAGCTTAATCTCTCGCCTATTGGAGGTGGTGAACTTACCAAAAAAGTTAGCAATAATACACATCAAGGGGCACCAGGCAGGGTGTTCAGAGGAGGTAATAGGTAACCGACTGGCTGATGAAGAAGCTTGGAAAGCTGCATTGTTGCCAAAAATCTCTAAGATACTCCCTTTGCTCACAGTAACTGCACCGCTGCCAGAGAAACTGTCTTTTCCACCAAAAGAGCTTGAAATAATTAAAAAGAGTGGGGCAGAGGAAAGAGGGGATAGTTGGTTTACAAGGCATGGTAAGCAGTGGATACCAAAAGCCCTGGCCTTGCAATTGTTAAATCAACTTCATGAAGGGGGTCATTGGGGCTCCCGAGGACTGGCGGAAGCCTTCCTCAAAACGTATGCTGCTGTGGGTCTTTTTATTCTGGCAAAGTGAGCTATTGAGGGTTGTTTGATTTGTGCTAAAACAAATAACAGAGTTACAAAGAAACTTGCCAGGGGAGGGAGGCCTTGGGCTGTATGTCCCTTCCAGAGATGCCAGGTGGATTTTACTGAAATGCCACGAGTGGCGAGATTCAAATATCTTCTGGTAATAGTATGTCAGTTAACAGGGTGGCCAGAAGCATTTCCAGCCATTTCAGCAACTACAGGATCAGTTATTAAAATATTTTTTGAACAAATAATTCCAAGATATGGGATTGTGGAAGCAATAGACTCAGATAGGGGAATTCATGTTACAGGAAAAATTCTTCAAGGAGTTATGACTGCCTTAGGGATACAGTGGAATCTCCACACCCCCTGGCACCCCCAGAGTTCGGAACGGGTTGAGAGGATGAATGGTTAGATAAAGAAACACCTCCTGAAACTGGTCATAGAAACTAAGATGCTGTGGGTACGGCTCTTGCCACTGGCTTTAGCAAGAATAAGGGCCAGACCCAGGGGGGATATTCAATCATCTCCCTTTAAAATGATTTTAGGAATTACTTACCCTTGTAATTCTCAGCCTAGTGGGGGGGTAGAGATATGTGATGTATATTTGAAACAATATGTGGTCAGGATACTGTCTCTTGTGAAATTTTTCTACATGAAGCTCAGCTGACACGGACACTTCCTTTGGACTTTGCTGTTCACAACATCCAGCCAGGAGATTGGGTCCTAGTTAAGGAGTGGAAAGAAGCACCCCTGGTGGCGAAGTGGCGTGGACCTTTCCAAGTACTGCTGACCACAGAAACAGCTGTCAAGACAGCTGAACACGGGTGGACCCATCACACTCGGGTCAAGGTCTCTGAGGCCCCGGAGGTTTGGACATCTCAGCTGGAGGAGAAGGATGGGAAGCCACGACTGACACTCTGCGGGAGTGGACCAGAGCAGCAGCCAGTGCTTCAACATCAGGGGAAGCCCTGTGTGCCTACCCACAGAGTGCCTGCTGATATAGTCTGTGTGGGCATCCCTCCTCTCAGATCTCCAGTCACTGGGGGCCAATCCTTGCTGTCATTGTTTTCTTTATGTTAAGCTGTTTCTGTGCCATCTCTTGCCACAGGTGGTGTGGAAGACAACGTGAAAATGAAAATTAGGTTGGGAGATTAGATTACACCATTAGAATGTTTCTCTTAATAATCTTACCCTTATATTGTCAGTTAGGTTGGGGCCAAAAGTGGGAAAAATAATTTTTTAACCTTAACAGAAGAAGGAGCAAAACCGGTTAACCTTAGCAATTGTTGGGTTTGTGGAGGGCCAGGGGGATCTGAAAGCTGGCCATGGGTGGCCAGCTCAGTCAAGCCTAAATGGTGGGTTAGTACCCTGAGTGAGGTCCATAATGGAACAGGATTTTGGGATGAAGAAGGAAGTCCATGGCAGCTTCATTCTTCTTCCGCTAGTCCTCATGAGCCTCAATGACTCCCTTCATGTTGTTTTAACAGTTGCAAGGCCAGAGCTTTTGGTATCCACTGCTTACCATCTCTTGTAAACCAATTACCCCCTTGTTATAAGTGATCAACCAGAAAGCCAAAGTAATAAATGCAAAAGATTTTATTTTCGCAACCGAAAACATGGTCCTCGAAAGCCACAGTCAAAGAGACAGTGTCGAGCCCGGGATCGGCGCTGGGTGAACCTAGATCCGACCTCTGTTGCATCAGACCTTCCTCTGTTCACGAATGCTGTCTCCAGCAGGGCTGTTTTATACAGTTTTTTATGCCTGGGGCAGAGGTGCCCCGATTTCTTTTGTCACCCTGCATATGTATGAAGTTTCTTTTTACTGTACAGGGCTGGACAATTGCTGTTTCCTGGGTGGTGGCAGGTGCTGATCATGTCAGGAGGTCGTGTATTCAGATTTATATTCTTGATGACTTCGGTTATCTTGATTGATGATACTTAACAAGTGCTGATCGTCCTTGGATGTTCCTGGATGGCTCTGGGAGAAGCCCATCTCCTCAGCAGCCATGTCCTTTTTACTTGTTATCGAGGCATTAATTACAGCTGCCACCAGGAGTTTCACAACTTTGGTTTGGTAATCTGTCTCTGGGTAGTCCGTGGTCAGAGGCTCATTAGATTTTTGATACATGTTTAATTTATTTTACAATTTTTATTTTATACATTTTCCACCTAAGCATGAATTACTTTACATTACATATTATACCCTCTTACCTCTGACCCACTTTTTTTTTATTATCTCAAGTTCCTCTGGTGGAAAAGACAGTTTCTCTGGCAGCGGTGCAGTTACTGTGAGCAAAGGGAGTATCTTAGAGATTTTTGGCAACAATGCAGCTTTCCAAGCTTCTTCATCAGCCAGTCGGTTACCTATTACCTCCTCTGAACACCCTGCCTGGTGCCCCTTGATGTGTATTATTGCTAACTTTTTTGGTAAGTTCACCACCTCCAATAGGCGAGAGATTAAGCTCTCATTAGCTAACATCTTTCCCCTGCAGGTTAATATACCTCTTTCTTCCCATAATTTTCCAAATGCATGTATCACCCCATATGCATACTTAGAATCAGTAAAAACATTCACGGTCACGTCCCGGTATAATTCACAGGCTCCCACAAGCGCATACAGTTCTGCTGTAACCTCCCCCCTCCATTTGCCTTCCATTCACGATAGAGTATCCTGTAAACCTTTTCCCTTCTATCACCCTTGAAGATCCATCAATAAACACATTTTTTCCCTCAGGCTAGGGAGTATCTCGCAAATCTTCGCTAGCCCGTGTCTGGAGATCTATCACCTGAATAGAGTCATGGGTTTCTTCCTGGCCCCTCTCTCCAGGGCCGTTCAAAGTGGAGGTTGGGTTGAACACTTCCCCACTTTTAAATTCTAAATCCTCATGTTCCATTAAACAAGATTCATACTGTAATAACTGAGTGCTAGTCATACACTTAGAGGCTCTTTCAGGTAAAAAAGCTTTAATCTGATGTGAAACTTTCACAATCAAATACTCTCCCCTTGTCAGCTTTCGGGCCTCAGCCACCATCAGAGCTGTGGCTTCACAGTTCTGCAGACAGTGAGGCCAGCCTCTGGCCACCGGGTCTAAAAATTTTGAAAATTAAGGAACAGGCCGCCTTGTTCCCCCATGCTCTTGCCCCTGTTATAAATGATCAACAAGAAAACCAAATTAATAAATGTGAAAGATTTTCTTTTTGCTACCAAAACACAGTCCTCAAAAAACCACAGTCGAAGAGGCAGCATCAAGCCTGAGATCGACACTGGGTGAAACTTGATCCGACCTCTATCACACCGGATCTCCCCCTGTTTGCAAATTCAGTCTCCAGCGAGGCTGTTTTATACAGTTTTTCATGCCTGAGGCAGAGGTGCCCCAATTTCTTTTGTAACTCTGCATATGTATGAAGTTTTCTTGCACTGTGCAGGGCTGGACAATTGCTGTTTCCTGGGTAGTGGCGGGTGCTGATCATGTCAGGGGAAGTCGTGTTTTCAGATGTATGTTTCTCGGTGACTTTGGTTATCTTGATTGATCATATCTATCAAGAGATTATCGTCCTTGAGTGTTCCCTGATGGTTACGGAGGGAACCCATCTCCACGCCAGCCACGTTCTTTCATTAGTTAACGAAGCATTCTTCTCCTGCTTCCACCAGGAGTTTCATAATTCCAGCGTGGTAATCTGTCTCCAGGTTGTTTGTGGCCAGAGGTTCTTTGGATGTTAAGTTCATTTTACAATTTTTATTTTATACATTTTCCCCTTTGTCCTGGTTTAGGGGAAATTTGGGAGGGAATCCCCAAAGGCGGGCCCGTCCAGAAAGCAAACCCACACGCCCCCCCCCCCAACTGGTTCGGGAAGAATTCCTCAGAGACAAGTGGAAAGAGCCTGTTTATTTAACAGGCACAGCACCCCCCAGCACAAAAATGAACAATAACAGATGACACCGCTCTTTCGCCACTCTGAAAAAGATGACAAATTCAGAAAGTCTCTCTTGGGGGTGGTCGCTCTGTTATCAGTCTGAAATAAACAGGGCAGGAGATATTTCTCCCTTTTTGATGCCTTTATTAAAAGTGATCAGCTCAAGGCTGGGAGGCCCGACGGATCCGCGGGTTCGCCGTCGCAGCTCCCTGGAGTGAGTCAGAGGAGGAGGCAAATGCAGCTTTGTCCACCAGGGGGCAGAGCTGGGGGGTCCGGCCTCAAGAGAGCAGGCAGGGGTATACACACCCCTGGATCCCGATTTGGAGTTGGCAGTCTCGGGTCCTGGCTCTAACCAACATTTTCTTAAGTTGTGGTGAGGGGCCATTAAGGTTTTCAGAGTCTCTGCTGGCTTCTCACCTCACCCCTGATGTCTAGAGACCACTTTGATCTCTGAATTCCATATTGGCTCGCTGGTTTAGGGGTTTATTGATTGCGTTTGGAATAGGGGCTTGCCCCATTGCATTTTGGCTCTAAACTTATCTGCATATCAACTCCTGGTTCTCTCCCCTCCACCATCTGGGGAGATGCCATCCTCCCACCTGGCCACAAGCAGGGTGATGCTGATACAGTAGAGTGAATTCTAAACCATAGATGGCTAACGACCTGATACTTAACAGGTGATTACAACAAGCAGCTAACAAAAGCACTCCTCTGCCAGAACTGGTTAAACTTGTAATTCTACTTTTGGAAAAAAAATTGGGTAACCCTTTTTTTGTTCATAACAAGTCCCTCCAGAGCTTGGGCAGCTGCTGCAGGCCACAAGGTGCAAACTCTTGGTGTTTCCCAGGTCCCAGTCTGGAGCAGGTCCAGTAGTTCCAAACAGGAAAGGAGAAACAGTCCAGGAAGAAATTTGGACTGTTTAGCTAAACTAACTAATGAGAAGAAGCAAAAAGCAAGAGCAAGCAGAAGCAAAGCAGAAGCAAGGGCAAAAAGGAAAGCAGGGCAAAAAGCAAAAGCAGCACTATGTGCTGTACTGTCTGTATGTCCCACCGGCCGTGGGGGAGCGGCTGATAAGAAGCCAAAACAAAACTTTCACTCTTCAGAGCCAGACTTGAAGGCACAGAACATAATATCCAGCATAAACAGCACGCACGAATGGGGATACAAGCATCCTAACATCACCCTAGGACACCCTTAAGCATTAATTACTTTACATTATATATTACACACCAAAATTCCTTTAGCATGACCCTGTTTAACATACACATATCGTTCAAATTCCTTTTCTGAGTCTGGAAGAGCTAAGACTGGGGCCTTAACCAATTTGTCTTTTAAGTTTTTAAAGCTTTGCTCTCCTTCTGGTGTCCATAGCATGACATTAGGACTATTTTGGGTTAAGAAGTCATATAAAGGTCTGGCCACTACAGAAAAATCCTCAATCTATGGTTGGCAGTATCCCACTGTTAAAAATGCATATTTTTTGATTGGCTTTTAGCAAATATTAAAATTAATATTATATGCGTTATGTTATAAAGTTATGCTGTATTAACTTTCTTAAGTAGTGTGTTAAATATAGTTTTAGGTTAAAACATAATGTTAAAATAGAAACTATGCTATGTAAGATATTCTTTTTCTAAAGAAAGGACTCGCACCAAGATATCAGCCGCAGGACACCTAAATCTTTCAGAGAAAAGAATTTATTGCTCTCTTATTAGAAGAAACTAACTTCCTCCCCCCTCACTCAGCCCTGAAGATGCCATTAGGATTAAGAGGAAGAAGGTGACGGTTACCAGACAGAATCCTGTGTTTGAATGGAATTTATGTGTCATGTATGAGATGTATGAATATGCAACAGGTTATTGTTTTTAAGGGTTATCCTCTGTTAACATATGTCCTTTTTGGGGCTTATGTTGTCCAGAAAAAGGCACCTGGATGTCCGTAACTGTTTGTTTTTATTGTCTCATATTGTCCTAATCCTAACTGTCCAAATTATTATTACTTGTTGTATTGTGTTATTATAGGTTTTAGTTGCATTAAGTTGTACTTTGGTTTATCCCAGTTGCCCCCTGATAGAATGGTTCTGCCGTTGCTGTCTCCTCCCATCCTTTTAATGTCAATCTCCCTACCCCCTCCCCCTATTCCCCAAAAGTAGATGAACTCTTCCCTTAACCCCTCCCCTGTGTCCTGTCCTTCACTCGACAGCCCATCCCTTCCCTCTAGAAACTTCTACCAAGGGCGTCGAGTGATAGGTTCAGGCACCGGGGCCCCTCCCTCAGGTGGCCGTTATTGGTCCCCCTACCTGCCCATTTCCCTGATCCCCATGCCCTCCTGTATCCCCATTGGCAGGCGGGCAAACCCCTCCCTGGTTTACCCCCCCCCTTTATAACACCCTGCAGACCGCATTCTGGCTCATCTCCAGCTGTCTGGTCTCCCTGGGTTAGGAATCTTGTTAGAGCTCTGGAATAAACCTGGACTTTACCCCCAACTGGAGTCCACTCTCCTTTTTCTACCGACTTCATACTAGTGTCTCATCTGAAAGGCAAAAGCCTTAGCTGCTCTCCCGACCTGCCAAGGAAAGGGAGAGTGTCCCTCGCTGCCTGCAGTGCCAGAACAAGCCGGGGTGACTCCGAGCACACACTGGGAGAGGCACTGTGACAAATACTCTAATTATATTGCTATTTTTACAACCATTTTATTATCATTAAACTTTTAAAATTTAAAAAAAAAAAGTGATTGGCCTTTTTCACACATTAAAATATTTTGTATGAAAATGCTTTTATATTTTGTGAATTTGATATGATAAATGATAATTTTTTCATAGACTTACCCAGCAGAACAGGAATACTACCAATGAAATTCTTCCAACTGTATGCGAATGTAGTAAAGAGAAAAACCTATTTTACAGCCTTTGAAGTATGTAAACACACATGTTCAGCAAACCTATTTACATTTATTATAGGACAGGAACTGGGGATCTCCTGGAAACTGGACTGATTGACACATGGTTAATACTGGAGATACCCTGCCACAGGAATTTAAAAATTAAAACCTGCTGTGTAACTTTATGACCAATTTCAAAGCATATTAAGTCAACATCCAAGGAGAACAATATTAGGGGATCCCTCACACCCACTACTCAATAAAGAAAACTGATCTTTGAGTTCACGGGGTGGGAGACACTCATAAGCATTGGATTACTGATTGCAATTGAATTTACATTTTTTAATGATTGGAATAACTATTGTATTACTTGCATTATTATTTGTCGTGGTTTGACACTGGCCAAACACCAGGCACCCACAAAAGTAGTTTGCTTACCTTCTCCTGCTGCAGTTGGGCAGAGTAGAGGGGAAAAATATTAACAGAGGGTTCCTGAATTGAGACAAGGACTGAGAGGAAAACACTCTAAGGGCAAAACAGGTTCAATTTTAAAGGTATAAAGTAAATTTATTATTAACAGAGTCAGAGGAAGATAATGATAAGTAAAATAAGCCTTTAAAACACCTTTTTTCCCCCAACCCCTCCCTCCTTCCCACTGACAGTGCAGGGAGACAGGGCATGGGGGTTTTGGCCAATTTGTTACTCGAGATCTTTTTTTGTTCGCTCAGGGAGAGGAGGTTTTTTTCTGCTATTCTGTGGGGTCCCTCCCCCAGGCAAACAGTCTTCCCAAAACTGTTGTGGCGTGGGTCACTCATCCACGGGGTGCAGTCCTCTAAGGATATAGGCTGCTCTAGTTTGGAAGCCAGGGCCCTCTCTCTCTGTCTCTGGAAGCAGAGGCCCTCTCTCTCTGTTCAGGTTTTCCACTAGATCAAATTTTTTTTTGGCATCCACCCACTCTGGCATGAGCACCTTTCCCACCAGCTGTGAGTGGATCTCTGCATCCCCCGTGGACTTCATGCATTACAAGGGGACAGTTTGTGTCACCATGGTCCTCACCATGGCTTGCAGAAGAATCTCGGCTCTAATGTTTGGAGCACTTCCGCGCCCTCTTTCTTTTCCACTGACGTTGGTGCTGCCATGTTGTTTTTCCTCATATGTCCTCACTTCCTTCTCTTCTCTGACTAGAAGAAAAACTGCTGCTTGTAGGTACTATTGCCAACAAGTTCCACTAATTCAAAGGTTCTTGCAAGATCCCGCAGCACTGAGAGGTTGATTTTGTCTAGGTTCCACATAGGGGAGTAGTTCATCATATTTTCACTGTCAGCCATGCAGTCCCATCGCCACAGCATAGACAGTGGCAACTGCCACAGTGCTGGTGCTATTAAACGCCTCTCTTCATGCAGGATGCTGGGAATAAGTTGCTGCCACCCCTGCCCTTCTGCTAGGGGTGGCCAGGCAGGCAAGGCTCGCCATGGGCCACATCACTGCCCACTGCACCGGGGATGTCTCCCAGAAGCAGTGCCTCACCCCCCCTGCAAAAAAAAAAACCTTCTCACATACTGTTTTGATTTTCTTCTTAAATATGTCATCACAGAGGTGTTACCAGCCTCTCACATTGGGTCAGCAGCATGTCCATCTTCGGAGCCACCAGAGATTGGCTCTGTTGGACATGGTGGGATCTTCTAGCAGCTTCCCACAGAAGCTACACCTGTGGCCCTCCCCCGCTACCAAAAAGCAGGCTGCACCAACTCACACATTACTTCTTCTATCTTTTCTCTTATTGACCACTCTATACATATCACCCACCATGGACAACCCATAAACTGATGAAACATTGGAAGAAAAGTAATTACAAGGTTTAAGTCATGGGGTGGATTGTCAGAGACTGAAATATTATAGTTTATGACTTAAACATTTTCATGAAGGAGTTTTGCCTAGCAAAAACTGTATTACATAAGCTGCAGAGAAGACCACCACACCTTGAACAGGCTTTCTAACTGAGGCCCTGGACTACTTGGTGATGGATATAACATAAACTTAGGTCTGCGGAGAAAAGAATACATTCACACAGGGATCGAGCTCAATACCTTCAGGGTAGAAACCACAGCCTCAGGGCTATCAGCTGCCAGGTTCCCACACAAAAGGGTGGGGGGAGAGAGGCTTTGGGTGTATGTTGGAAAAGCCTCCGGTCAGAGGCTCAGTGAATGTCCATCTTCTCCTGTGCAGACCAGCTCAGCTGAGGGGCCCTTCACCCAGGGAAAAGCTTATCCACAGCAGAAGGGAGTGCAATGGCCCATCAAAGGCAACCCCAAGGGTCCCCAGACCCTACACCAGAGCACTGCAGATGATGCAACAAATCCAGAGTCTTGCAAGCGACAGTGTCAAACTGGACCCCTGCAAGGGAGGCACATGGACTTTACCACTTGGCCCAAAGGTATATTAATCCACTGGATTCTATAGTCTTTGGTGTGGCACGGTGACAGGGGGCCCTCACCACCAAGAAGACCAGATTGAGGGTATGAAAAACACTTATCACTTGTTTTAAAATTTTAAAAGTTTAATAGTAATAAAATAGTTATAAAATTAGTAATAAAAATTAGAGCAATAAGAATTTGGGCAGAGTTAGGAAAATAAAGGACAATAAAAAGCAAAGAATTACAGACGTCCGGATGTTTTCTGGGCACTAAGCCCCCAAAAAGCATGGCTCGCTAACAAAGGATTAACTCTTAAAAGCAATAGCCTGATGCATATTCATATATCTCATACAGGATTCAAAAATTTTTTTCAAACAAAGGGTGTTTTCTGCTCAACTTCAGCTTCTCCTATCATCTTGTAAATCTATCTTCTTTGCTTCCTTGGAGTTTGGGCCCTCTCAATAAGGGGGCAATAATTTTTTTCTTGGAATCCTGTTGAATCTCCATCCAGAGAGGATAAGGAGAAGAATTTCTTGGTTATCTTTTCCATTTCTTGGGTCAGTTACAAAAAAGTATCTTACATCACATAGTTTCTATTTTATATTATGCTATATCCTAAAAACTATATTTACCACACTACTTAAAAGAGATTAATACAACATAACTGTGAAAAATGCCAACCACTTGTTTTTAAAATTTTAAAAGTTAATCGAAATAAAATGGTTATAAAAATAGTAATATAATTAGAGTAATAATAATTTGGACAATTAGGATTAGGACAATACAAGACAATAAAAACAAAGAGTTACAGATGTCCGGGTACCTTTTTCTGGGCAAAATAAGCCCAAAAAAGGACACTCGTTAAAAGAGGATTAACCCTTAAAAGCAATAGCCTGTTGCATATTCATACATCTCATACATGATGCATAAATTCCATTCAAACACAGGATTCTGTCTGGTCAGTGTCAACTTCTTCCTCTGAATCCTGATGGCATCTTCAGGGCTGAGCGAGGCAGGAAGAAGTTAGTTTCTTCTGATAAGGGAGCAATAAATTCTTTTTCTCTGAAAGATTTAGGTGTCCTGTGGCTGCTATCTCGGTGCGAGTACCTCATTCCTCTCTTTAAAAAAAGTATCTTACATAGCATAGTTTCTATTTTAACATTATGTTTTAACCTAAAACTATATTTAACACACTACTTAAGAAAGTTAATACAGCTTAACTTTATAACATAACACATATAATATCATTTAATATTTGCAAAGAGCCAATTATATAATATGCATTTTTCACAGAGGGGAACAACAAGACATCGTTGGGGCCCCCAGAAGGATGATATGTTTCCACCTAACCCTGTCTCTCTCTTCTTGTCCCCTCACCCCCTCACTCTGATTTTCTTTTTTCTTTTCTTTCTTCTTTTCTTTTCTTTTCTTTCTTTCTTCTTTTCTTTTCTTTTCTTTCTTTCTTTTCTTTTCTTTCTTTCTTTTCTTTTCTTTTCTTTTCTTTTCCTCTTTGCCTCTTTTACTATTAAATAAATATATAAAATTTTTGGCACAAACATCTAACCTCATTTGGTTTTAATCATATTTTTTAGGTATAATATGAACTTTCAAAATTCCCTCCATTTGAAATACAGTTACTTTCTTTTCATTGCTCTTCTAGGTTTAAACCGTGTTGTAATAAGGGTCTGGAGCACAATTCTGATGTGGAGCAGCTGAGGGAGCTGGGGTTGTTTAGCCTGAAGAAAATGAGGCTCAGGGGAGACCTTATTGTTCTCTACAGCTACCTGAAAGGAGGTTGTAAACTGGTGTGTGTCAGGTTCTTCTCCGAGGTAACAAGCAGCAGGACAAAAGGAAATGGCCTCAAGTTGCACCAGAGGGGGTTTAGATTAGAAATTAGGAAAAATTCCTCCATGGAAAGGGTTGTCAAGAACTGGGACAGGCTGCCCAAGGAAGTGCTAGAGATACCATTCTTAGGGGGATTTAAAAGATGTCTAGATGTGGCACTTGGGAACATGGTTTACTGGTGGGCTTGGCAGTGCTGGGTTAACAGTTGGACTCAATGATCTTGGAGAACTTTTCTAACCTAAATGATTCTGTGATGCTATGATTCTGCTGCCCACCTATATAAAACTGGGGTTATGTTAATCATAGAATGGTTTGGGTTGGAAAGGACCTGGAGGTGCTCTGCCCGATTTGGGTATTGCAATATCCACTCTCTCTCAAAGGGAGAAAAGGGTTGAAAACTGTAATTCAGGAATGAATCAAAGATGGGACTTTAGACCCATGCATGTCTCCCCACAATACCCCCATTTTACCAGTAAAAAAATCAAATGGGACATACAGGCTCATCCAAGACCTGAGAGAAATAAACAAAAAAACTATAGATCAATATCTAGTAGTACCAAATCCCTATACACTATTAAGCAGAATTCCTCCATCACACCAATGGTTCAGTGTAGTGTCACCGACATAGTTTATGAAAAATCCTTTACTTAGGAATTTTCCTCTCCTGAGAGCTGAGAAGCCTCAGGAACAAACTGTAAACAATTCTTATCTTCTGCTGTGGAATGCCACGGGAAAATCTCTGATTGGCCCCGTCAGACTGTTTCCAGTTGAGAGCCTATCACGGGGCACCTGCCCAGCGTCTCGGGCTGAGAGATTACATTCTTTTCTATTCTTAGGATAGCCTTGGTAGTGAAATCTCTAGCTTTATTATTTTAGTATAGTTTTTATATCTTATATATCATATAATAATAAATCAAGCCTTCTGATGCATAGAGTCAACTGTCTCGTCTCTTCCCTCATCCTGAGACCCCAGAAAACCATGTAACAGTGTAGTGGGTCTTGTGAAATACAAAGCTGTGTTTCGTGTCAGGTACATACAGGCAATGTGTGTATTTGTGATTGCGATATGTGTGGAGGCCAACAATGGGACAGTTGCCAATTCTAATAATAACTGAGGAAAGTAAAGCATGGAAGAAGGCCTTTGAACCTATCCTTTGTTTGCAATTAACCTTGGTTGATTTAGGAGCATTTAAATTAAAGCGTTAAGGGTGTTGCTTTTTGCTTGTAGTCAGGCCTTAAAGAGTGCTGCAATAATAACCCTTTTTGAAGTATAGGTTTAGAATATTGCTTGTATCCTTGAAACTATAGGTTTGGAATAATATATATAAAGGAAATATGCTTACCTCACGCCTTAACAAAACAGAGAAAAACAGCTTGAGAAAGGAAGATGAACATCATCTGAAGGACTTATAATTTCAACCAAGGGAAGCTGGACATCACTGTTATGAGATTTATAGTCATTGTAATTAAAAAGGTGGACCCACATCTGGGGAGCTGGATTCCACAGAATGGAATTCGTCTTTATTCTTGCGGAAACCAGGACCAATATTTGGGAAACTACTACTACCATCTGGGGATCCTCCTTTTTGGGACGCATCCTGAGAAAAACTAAATCACAATAGTGTATAGAATTGTGATATAAAAATTGGAAAATAGAAGCTGCTGATGAGTAAAAATTGGAATAGAAACTGCTGAGAAAGCTTATGAGTACCCCTATAAATACCTGTAAGCCCCAACAAGCATGCAGTTGGAGGGAAACTGCCCCCACTGTACCCAGCGCTGTGTTGCTCATACTTTACCATATTAATTAATAAATTGTTTGCTGCTTGAATACTGGCATAGTCAAGCTTCTTATTTATAACAGATTTGGCGCGTTGGCCGGGAATTTCCAAATCCATTGAGGGAGACTCCTGATCTCAGGGAGGGCCCCCACCTTGGAGGCTTCTGCCTCAGGTGGCCCTGAGTGACTGGGGAATCTCTCAGGGAAGTGGAAATCCTTAAGGTAAATTATGAGCCAAGAATTTTGAGCTCCCGGAGTAGACTGCAGTAAATTCACCTGTAATTACTTGTGCACAAAGATCCAGGCGAGAAAAGGAGGCTGTAAGTATCGCTTGGTTAGGTGGGATAAGAACGGGTGTAGGTGTGCAAGAGTGTGAGTGGTGTGTGTGTGAGATGTGACCTAGTCACAAAGCAATCGTGGACTTCTTCTAACCTCGGTTTCGTCTCCCCGCAAGGGGAACGGCAGGTGAAGGAATGAAGCGAGTGAAGTAGAATTTCCTGTACATAAAAGGTCAGGGGTGAGAAGAAATAATAGTTAAGGGGGATTTTTTTTTCTTGAAAATCGGAGGCGGGAAGCGGTACTGGTAGAAGGGACGTTTTATTAGAAAAATCCTTGACAAAAAGGGACCAAGGTCTGAACAAGTGTGGTCGAGGTGAGTGAGGGAACACCTGTTAGGATAAAATGGGTAAATGCCAAAGCAAAAACCCAGGAGCTGGTATAAACCAGCAGGAAAATAGAGGTACTGAAGGTACCGGAAAAAGAGGGAGCATTTTACCGGATATACCCCAGGACAGCCCCCTTGGGGTAATGTTAAAATTGTGGAATAAATGTAAAACCAGGAGAGGAAAAAGCAAAGAGAAAATGATACAATATTGTATGATAGAATGGACTAAGGAAATTATACGACCTGATAATTTATATTGGCCAATGTACAGGCCATCTGAAGGGTGGATCTGTGAGGCCTTGAATGCCTATGTAAATAGAAAGGACCCTATTAACCAAGAGGAAAGCGATTATGCCGCTTTGTGGCATGGGTCCTAGCCTACTCCCCTGTATGCATTAAAAACCAAAAAGGAAAAGGATCAGTTTCTAGGACTCAGCATTTACACCTGGACAGAGATTCAGTCGGTTTTAGGTATTTTATTTACAGCAGAGCAGAGGCAATTGATAAGACAGGCTGGCATGAGAGATTGGTTAGAAAGGATAAAAGGAGTATACAAATGTATTCAGGATTGGATCCTGATACAGCTGTGGGGGAAGCATTAATCAAAACTCAGTTTGTGGCAAAATCATGGGAAGCTGTTAGAAGGAAACTTGAAAAGTTGAATGACTGGCAGGAGGGAGGTTTACAAGAATTGTTAAGGGAAGCGCAAAAAGTTTATGTGCGAAGAGATGAAGGGAAGGCGAAAGGTCAAGCTAAGGTTTTTGTGGCTGCAGTAAAAGAGGTTCAGAAGGGCAGTGCATCTTCAGGAAATGCTAAAACCACCAGAAAAATAACAGGTGAGGGTTCGAAAAGACCTACCTGCTTTTACTGTGGGGTCAAAGGTCATGTTAAAAGGTTTTGCAAGAAACGAAGAAGCAGAACAAAAACTGTTTGCAGAGGAGTAGAGGTGTCAGGGGCTCTATTCATCAAGTACCAGAATATCACAGGAGCCCTTGATAAAATTAAAGATAGGTCCCCAAGGTGAAGAAGTTAGATATGTGTGCTGAAAGATCAACAGTGCAAAGATCACCAAAAGATGCAAAATCAGCCGGAAAACAGCTCAAGTAATTGGAGCAAAAGGGGAGGCCTTTCAGGTTCCCATTATTGAACAAGTATTAATGGAATCAAAAGGAGAACTGGATATTAGTGATCTAGCAAACTGCCTATGGAGTGCTTACCCAGGACTGGGGAGGAGACAGAAAGCCGGTGGGGTATTATTCAAAATTACTGGACCCTGTTAGTAGGGGATGGCCAGTATGTTTACAAGCTATAGTAGCAACAGCTCTTCTGGTAGAAGAAGCAAAGTTACTTTTGGAGCTCTGTTAGTAGTATATACCCCCCACAATGTAAGAAGCATGTTACATCAAAAAGCAGAGAAGTGGCTCACTGATAGCTGGATTTTAAAGTATGAAGCTATCTTGATACATTCCCCCTGAACTGGAACTTAAGGTCACTCCTGCTCAGAACCCTGCACAATTTCTCTGTGGGGAGCCAAGAGAAGAGCTCACTCATAACTGTGTAGAATTAATTGAATTACAAACAAAAATGAGACCAGATTAAAGTGAGACAGAGTTATCTAGTGGGGAAAAATATTTTATCGATGGCTCATCAAGGGTGATAGAAGGGAAACGAAATTCAGGATATGCTATTGTAGAAGGGGAAAACATGTCTGTAATAGAAAGAGGAAAAATAAGATCCAGCTGGTCAGCTCAAGCTTGTGAATTGTTTGCTTTATACCGAGCTTTAGAACTTTTAAAAGATAAGGTGGGGACTATTTATACAGATTCAAAATATGCTTTTGGAATTGTACACACATTTGGATGGAAGAGGGTTGATTAGCACTCAAGGAAAGAAATTGATCCATCAGGAGTCAATAATTAGAGTGCTTAAAGCCCTGAAAGGACCTAAGAGAATAGCTATAGTACATGTAAAAGGTCACCAACAAGGGTCACGCTACTTAGTAAGAGGAAACACAGCTGATCAAGCTGCAAAGGAGGCAGTTTTTAAATGAAAAGTGACTATCCAGCTGAACACTATAGAGGAAATTCCAGAGGAACTGCCAAAAAGCTATAGTATTCAAGAGGAAGAAGCTATAAAAAAATAGAAGCTAAGAAAGAGCTGGGAAAATAGATACTCTCAGATAGAAGAGAGATTTTACCTAAGGCTTATGCTCAAAGGATTCTAAGCCAGTTACACCAACATACCCATTGGGGAACAAAAGCCTTATGTAATCATTTTTTTAAAAAATATTATGGATGTATTGGAATTTTTGAAAGAGCAAAACAAATAACACAGGGGTGTTTGACTTGTGAAAAAGTTAACAAAAAAGTAATGAGACAAGCTCCAACCGGTGGTAGGAAAAAGCCTACCGACCATTTGAAAGGGTTCAGGTGGATTACACTGAATTACCAAAGGTGGGCAGATGGAAATACTTGTTAGTATTAGTAGATCAACTAACTCATTGGGTGGAGGCCTACCTGGCTGCCCGAGCCACGGCAAAGTTTGTAGTTAAAATATTGCTAGAACAAATTATTCCCTGATTTGGGGTCATTAGGGCCATTGGTTCAGCCATGGGTATTTCCTGGGAATATCACACCCCTTGGCACCCCCAGAGCTCTGGGAGGGTGGAAAGAATGAACCAAACTATAAAACAACAATCAACAAAATTGATGATTGAGACCCAAATGTCATGGGGAAAGCGCTTACCTTTAGCATTACTTAATATACGAACACTTCCAAATGCAGGTATGGGGCTTTCTGCATATGAGATGCTTTATGGAATGCCCTATTCCCAGGAAGTACCCCAACCATCAGTAGTCGTAGCAGATATGACTATTCAAAAATACATCCAGAAGATGGGACAACATGTCCTAGAACTAAGGGAAAAAGGGGTAATTGCTCAATCAGCCCCTCTAGGATTTAGCATACATCGAATAAAACCGGATGACTGGGTGCTAATTAAAAGCTGTAAGGAAGAAAGTTTGTCTCCTAGGTGGGAAGGTCTATATTGAACCCTGCTGACCGCCGATACAGCTGTCTGAACTGTGGAAAAAGGCTGGACCCACGCGTCCCGGGTCAAAGGACCAGCGGAACCACCGACAGAGGAACCACCGACAGAGATGGCCGCTGAATCCCAGTGGAGAATTGCATCTACCCCCGGAGAACTGAAAGTAAAGTCAAAGAGGTGATAGTGGCGCCCTAGAAAATGCTAAGATAAACTCTGAAATGTTAAGCCTTGTGTTTTACCTGCGTAAGTAGTAGTAATTAAAATAATTATTGTATAATCATAAGAAGAACAGTGAGAAACTGTATGTTCCTATTCTCAGGTGGCCATGCTTGGCTGAAATCTATGTATACTATAGAACAATGTAAGTTTAATAATTAACATGAAAGTTATATAATGATAGACTATAAAAGCATATCCATCCCGAACCTATGTCGGAGTCAGATTTGGGTCTTTACCCCTGACACCCAGAGCTCTTCAATAAAAGCACCTGCATATAATCATTTCTCGTGATTATGTGTTCCTGAACGCTAACAGAGGGACTGATGTATGTCACGAAAATGCTCCTACCTTAAGCGACAAAACCGGCAGCTCCGACCCAGCTCTCCGCTGCGAGAGAGAGAGAGAGGCGACTGCTGTCTTGGTCTGGCAACGGAGAGGCTCCGACGCCGCCCGGACTGTTGCCGCTGTTGTTCTGGCCACGGAAAGGTTCCGCTGCCGCCGAGCCACTGCTGTCCCAGCGCTGGCGAAGCTCCGCTGCCGCCCGCGCCGCTGCCGCGCACCGCCCCTTCTGCCGCGGGCTACTGCTGCCGCGCGGCTCCTGCCCACGAGAAAGACTGCCACTACCGGCTCTGCTGATGCCTGCGCGATGGCGTCATCTGTTTCGCCTCGGCGCTGCCCCCACCGCGGGAAACAATAACCGATCCCACGCGGCGCCGCCCCGGCTCCGCTGTGGCGCGGGAAAAAAATAAAGGCAACTCAGAAATAACAAGCAGGGAGCCCTTTCTTCTCCCTTCGCCTCTCTCCTTAGACGTAGCGTCCACGTTTGTCGCCCGCTCCCGGCGGTTTTGGATCCGCGCTAGATGCCGACTCGCGATTCCTGCTTGCCCGCGGCGAAAGCAGGAATGCCGCCGATCCCTGACGCGCGCGCGCTGAAAGCAAAAAGAGTTCGGAGCGCGTGGGTGACCGGCGCCACCACTCCTCCCGCGATCGCGGCGCGACGTCAATAAGCTGTCTTGGTTTTAAAAGACAGGTGTCTGCTAAGGAATTCACAGAATAATTATGTTGGAAGAGACCTTAAAGATCACTGAGTCCAACCTGTGAAAAATGCGTATTTTATGATTGGCTTTTCGCAAATATTGAAATGAATATTATATGTGTTGTGTTAGAAAGTAACGCTATATTAATTCTCTTCAGTAGTGTGTTAAATATAGTTTTAGGTTATAAAAATTGTTAAAATAGAAACTATGCTATGTAGCATACTTTTAAAAGAAAGGATTTGCAGCGAGATAGCAGCCACAGGACACCTAAATCTTTCAGAGAAAAAGAATTTATTGCTCCCTTATCAGAAGAAACGAACTTCTTCCCGCCTCGAAGGCACTGTTAGGATTAGGAGGAAGAAGTTGACGATGACCAGTCAGAATCCTGTGTTTGAATGGAATTTATGCATCATGCATGAAGTGTATGAATATGCAACAGGCTGTTGTTTTTAAGGGTTAATCCTTTGTTAACGGGTGTACTTTTTCAGGCTTGTGCTGCCCAGAAAAAGGTACCCAGATGTCCGTAACTCTTTGTTTTTATTGTCTCATATTGTATTAATTCAAATTGTCTAAATTATTATTACTCTAATTGTATTACTATTTTTATAGCTATTTTATTACTATTAAATATTTAAAAATTTTAAAAAACAAGTGATTGGTGGTTTTCACAAACCGATGCCCTAACACCTCAACTAAACCATGGCACCGAGTGCCACATCCAGTCTTTTTTTAAACACATTCAGAGATGGTGACTCCACCACCTCCCCGGGCAGACCAATTCCAGAACTTTATCACCCTTTCTGTAAAAAATTTTTTTCCTTATATCCAGCCTATATTTCCCTTGATGCAGCTTGAGACTGTGTCCTCTGGTTCTGTCAGTTGCTGTCTCGAGAAAGAGACCAATCCCCACCTGACTACAACCACCTTTCAAGAAGTTGTAGAGTGATTAGGTCACCTCTGAGTCTCGTTTTCTCCACGCTAAACAACCTCAGTCATTCCTCATAGGGCTTGTGTTCCAAGCCCCTCACCAACTTAGTTGTCCTCCTCTGGATGCCCTCCAGTGTCTCAACATCTTTCCTAAACTGAGGCACCCAGAACTGGACACAGTACTCAAGGCATGGCCCCACCAGTGCCAAGCATAGAGGAAGGATGGCCTCCCTGCTCCTGCTGGCCGCACGATTCCTGATACAGGCCAGGATGCCGTTGGCCTTCTTGGCTTCCAGGGCACACTGCTGGCTCATGTTCAGCCAGCTGTAGACCAGTACCCCCAGGTCCTTTTCTGCCTGGTCACTTTCCAGCCACACTGTCCCCAGCCTATAATGTTGCAGGGGGCTATTGTGGCCAAGGAGCCACAACAGCCACATAAGGCAGGAGCCTCCCCTGAAATGAAAAATGTAAACCCCTTCCCTCTGAATTGTTATAATTTTGAAATTAAGGGGCTCTCCGGCTAAGATATGGGAGCGGGAATAACAGCTCTTTATTAGGGAAGAAAAAATTTAAAAAACCAAAAAAACCCAAACTAACAATGCAGTAATACAAAACAACACTGACAGAGTCAGAATACGACCTGACACCCTGTTAGTCCGGGTGTTGGTAGCAGTCCAATTGAAATGGTGGCTGCAGTCCTCCTTAAATGACAGATATGGTTCTGTTGAAGCAGTGCTCCTGTAGAAAGGTGTAGTCTTCCTCTGACGATCCAGTGGTGGTGTAGATGGGCCTGGTCTTCCTCTGGGAATGTAGTGGGAAAGGGCTACTCCTCTGGGAATCTAGTGGAAAAGGCTGCTCCTCTGGGAATCCAGTGGGAAAAGGCTGGCTGTGGTCTTCTAAATCTCTGATTATATCTAGGAAGGAATGCTTCGCTCCTCCCTCTGGGCAGAGCTTCTCACAATGGGATGATGTCATTTTATCAGTCATGCAGTGAGACTCAGTGGCCCATTAAGAGAAGATATCTCCCCAGAGGGAGGATTGGCTGTGGAAGAGATAAAGAAAACTGCACAATTAACAGAAGATAACTGCCCCACCTCTAACAAATAGGAATAGAATATACACACCCATTTCCAACCTAAGACATAAGCCAGGAGAGCCAGTGATTAAATCCTGAAAGGATCACAGGAATAACCTCACTCCCCCAATCACAAACTAAAAAGGAAATCAGAAAACTATTGGGGTTGTTAGGATATTGTAGAATAAAGACTGAAGGATACACTCAATCTGTTAAATTCCTGTATGAAAAACTGGTAAAAGAAGAGATTACATGGGAAAAAGAAGATTAGCAGATTTGAAAGTTTAAAACAGAAGTTAATTAGGGCCCCTGTTTGAAGTCTTTCTGCACTGGATAAGGCTTTTTACCTATTTGTAGATGTGGAAAATGGGGTAGCCCATAGAGTCCTAGCCCAAGAATGCAGGGGGTCCAAGAGACCAATAGTTTAGCTGTCATAATTGTTAGACCCTGTTAGCAGAGGGTGGCCAACCTGTATCCAGGCAGTAGGCTCCACTGCCCTATTAGTAGAAGAAAGTAGAAATTTTACTTTTGGGGGGAAATTAAAAGTGCACACCCCACATACAGTTAGAAATATTCTGAACCAGAAAGCTGAAAAGTGGCTCACTGATTCTCAAGTACTAAAATATGAAGCAATTTTGATAGATAAAGATGACCTAGAACTAATTACAGATAAGCACCTCAATCCTGGCCAGTTTTTGTATTGGGAACTGTGGCATTGTGTGTTTTAGAATCAGTTATTCCTTTTGTAACTCAATAATGGTTCGGTCCTCGGTTCCCCCCATGTACTTCGCTAACAATGGTTTCTCCCTGTTAGAGCTGCTCCCTCCGCCCCTGCCTGTCATGGTAACCACCCCACTTATCTCAAGAATTCTCTGTGCCAGTCATTCCTTAATTTGATGTATGATTTGCCCCTGGGGTTTTTCCCCTCCCCTGTGTGATCCTCAGTGGCTTAGCTGTAACCTACGCTCCTCCCTGGGTCCTTGCTATTGGTAAGCTTTGTGTCTCCATCTATCACACCCACTCCCTTTATCAGCGTCCCCCCCGGGACCCTGTCTTTGTCGCCTGTCCCTGAACCCACCGGGGAAGAAGATTAAAAGATCCTTGGTACTTATACAGGCGTCCCTCCTCCTTCCTTTGCTTTGGTACCTCGTAGCTGAAGTTCCCGCCTGCGCCACCCACGCCGCAGACTGTAACCACTAACAGGGTTCCGGAGGGAATCAGGGAGTGGCCCTTCGTGTGGCCATCTTCAGCCGGGCCGCGGGCACTCTAGCCGGGCACCCGCACAGCCCCGCGGCCGCGGGAGAGAGGTTACAGGGAACTAGTAGAAGAACTAGCGTATGATTTCTTAGAAGTTATAAACTAACAGAACAAAATGAGAGAGGATTTGACAGACCAACCCCTGCAGGAGGGGGGAAACAATTATACATCGACATATCCTTGTGGGTGATTCAGGGGAAGTGAATGTCAGGATACGCTATAGTAGATGAAGGATTAGTGACCATAGAAAAGAGAAGGCTATCCCCCAGTTGGTCAGCTCAAGCATGGGAATTGTACACCTTGAAATGAGTCCTCGAGATATTGACACAAGGGAGGGGAACTGTATATACTGACTCAAGTATGCCTTCAGGGTGGTGCATACATTTGGGAAAATCTGGTAAGAAACGGGATTGTTAAATTCTAAAGGAAAGGATTAATTCATTAAAGACTCATCTCAGATGTGTTAGAAGCCTTACAGTTGCCAGAGGAAATTGCTGTTGTGCATGTTCGGGGGCATCGCAAAGGGACCACTTTAGAAATAAGAGGGACTAACTTAGCAGACATAGAAGCAAAAAATGCAGCTGAGTCTAGGGAAGAAAAAGTGATAATGATACTGACCCCTACTAGAGAAATTCAGGATGTACCAGTATTCAGTAAAACCAGAGAAGAGAATCTCCTTAGAATAGGAGCAAAAAAGAACAATGAAGGAAAGTGGGTGTTACCTGATAGGAGGCAGCTATTAAATAAACCATTGGCCAGGAAAATATTAGAAAGCATGCATGGTAAAACTCACTGGGGTACCCAAGCGCTGAGTGATCCGTTCTTGAGAAACTGAGGCTGCATAGGAGTTTATGGAATAGCTAAACAAATAACTGAAAAGTGTGCGATATGCCAGAAGGTAAACCAAAAAGTCATGAAGAAAGCCCACCAAAGAAGGCAAGAATTAGCCTTACAACTTTTTCAAAACATCCAAGTAGATTTCACTGAACTCCCCCAGGTGCAACGGTGGAAATTTTTGTTGATAATAGTAGATCATTTAAGCCATTGGGTAGAGGACGTGCCAGTAGTTAAAGCTACTGCCAATGTGGTATGCAAAATTCTTCTAGAACTAATTATTACCTGGTATGGAATGGTAAATCACATTGACTCAGACAGAGGGACACATTTTACCTCAAAAATGCTACAGCAAGTAGTCTAAGCTTTAGGTATAAAGTGGGAATTACACATTCCATGGCATCCGCAGAGTTCGGAGCGGGTTGAAAGAATGAATCAAACTCTTAAGAGAACTCTAACAAAGCTTATGATTGAAACCCAAATGTCATGGATCAGGTGCCTACCCCTAGCCTTGTTAAGAATTAGAACACAGCCTAGATCAGACTTAAAAGTTTCACCTTATGAAATGTTTGGTTTACTTTTTTTGACTTCACCCAATAGTATGGCCACTTATGAAGAAGGGGAGGAGAGTGTCAAGAAATATGTCCTGTCCATAGCACAAACTTTAGAGGAACTACGAGAAAAGGGAAGAATCTCTTAGACTGGTACCCTAAATTTCAAAATTCATGTTAATCCTGGAGACTGGGTAATGGTTGAATCACGGAAAGACAAAGCTTTAACTCCTGACTGGGAAGGTCCTTTTCAGGTGCTGCTAATCACCAAATTGACTGTACGAATTGCAGAACGAGGATGGACTCACGCTAGCAATATAAAAGGACCAGAAAGAGAACCCTGAGACTGGAAAATCATCACTTCCACAGAAGGACTGAAAATTACTTTAAAACAGAATGCACAAGCTCAATGTGGCAAGTAAACCACAAGCAACCATGCATCAATCCAGACTGGGGGGGAGTTCTCTGCAGGCTTTATAGATTTTTTTGTATTACCAAAGGCCAGAAGCTTTCCAAATTCTGGGGATGTGGTTTGTTATGTCCCCAATCAGGGAGATAAGGTACATAAAAAATTAACAAACACTGGGTCCATAGGCGAGCCTAAGGTTTTCGCTTTTGCCTGTGATGTGCAGAAAGAACAACCATAAGCCCTCTCTGCTGAGGCATCTCCCAGATTTATTCCTGATCACATACCCTGCTTAAAGCACCCTGGAACAAGACATTCAAGTTGGGTACATTTTCAGTGTGAAAACTGTGGCCAGCTCTGGCATTGTAGCTTGCCTAGGTGTGGGAACCCAGAACATCACTCCTGATGTCCAGAGCTACAGAGAGAACCCCTGGGGGGCTCGAGAGTCTTGGAATATTGCCAAAAGCACTTGGTGGCTTGATTTTGATCCATCTAGGGATGTGCCACCGATGTATGAGAAGATGGAACCTGTGGGAATTACCCGGGTGTGAATGGTGAAGGGAAAAACGTAGTTATAGGGTAAATTACAGATTTTGGGGTTTTTGTACAGGGGGGTTATGGAGACAAGATGGAGGAAACAAGGCATGTCACAAGACTCTTCTTTCTTCTTCTTGTCGTCCATCTTCTGCTGTGGTGTTGGCACTTGGGGATTGGTCTGGGACGAGAGTGTATCCGGTGACGAGGGAGATAGGTATTGGGGATAAAAGGTAAATATGATATACGTAGTTTTTGTTATAAAAGATGTGCCCGCCTTGGGGGTGGCCAGAGTGCCTTTGGCTGCCGTGCTGGTCAGATCCCAGTCGGGCAGAGAAGGGACTTTGTAGATAAGATATAATAAACAATTCTGAAGACCGAAAAACCCTGGAGTCCAGACTCATCTTTTGAGACCCAGCCTGCCAGAACCACCCTAAGCGTGTGTGGGGACAGAGACAAGCAGCCGAACTCCACACCCAGGTGGCAGGCATGTTGCAAAATTTGCCAAGATAAAGGGAAAAGTTCCAGTACTAATTGAGGGCAGGTACCAATTCTAACACTTTGTTGTGGAGTTGAGTGGATGCTCCCTGATACTCATGAGCTATTAGAAGCTGAATGGGAGGCTGTAGTAAATCAAAAACAGGGACCATATTTTGAATGCAGGCAACTACTCTATATGGTGGGGAGGTAATAAGACCCTATTCTTAGAGCGAACCTAGTAAGGGCTGACTATTTAAGGAACTACAGAGAACCACAATATAAGAAAAGCAGGTGACATAGGTAATTTTGGGATAAGGAGACCAGAAGGCAAGACCAGATTAACCACTATACTCACCACCAAGAAGATTACATTCCCATGCTATGGGCAGCAACCCCATCAGGCATGGAAAGTGGGGGTAAACGTTATACTGGGCTTCTGTTACTCCTTATTAGTCATGTCACCTTTGGGAATCCAAACGATCCCTGCCACAAATACTACAGACCACTATAACACGGGAAAATTCTAGGTTCTTACTTTACCTTTCATACCTTCATCAGCCACCACTGCTATAACTCCTCTCAGGTAGACACCTGCATACAAAAAGACTGAATGTATAAAGTTACCAAAATTGTAGGGTCAAAACCCGGGTGCCCACGAGGAGATAAATGGGATTGCTTCTCCACAAGTCAAACCCGAGAATGGAAAAAGGAATGAGATTTGATACAAGATTTAACACAGGAATGAATAACGAGAAACAAACAAAGAAAACAGACACAGCAACCCACCACTCCAAAGCCAACTCCACGGGGAGGTTTATATGCAAAATTCAGACAACAACTGGAAAATGAAATAGAAGTGCCGAAGTTAGGAAAAAATTTGTTTGTAGATCTGGGAGAAAGGATCAGCAGAGAGCTAAATGGTACCAGCTGCTGGGTTTGTGGAGGAGCATTAATGTCCGAAGAATGGCCATGCAAGGGTAGTAGCCTAGGCCCAGTTGAACTTCTCGAATGGAACAGAACCAAAATAAAAGGGGAAAATCGGCCAGAGGGGTGGATATTAGGTTCAGAAATAATGGGAGAGGAGTGCCTTTGGCATATGGGAAGAGAATTTTCAGACAATGTAGGACAGACCTCCCGTAAAAGTTATAAAGTTTATAATGGAACTTTCACATGGTGGATCCCTGAAAAACCCACACAATATTGGACCCAGGAGAAGAAAAAGAATTTTAAATACGAAAAGGAAATTAAACTTTTCCAGTGCAGTCACCCTGGGAAGAATCCCTATTATAGGATCCCTGAAATATCTAAATTTTGGGAAAACATGAATAACCAAAAGAATGAAAGAAGTAGTGCTAGAAAGCACTGGATGGCTTATTTTGGATATGTGGGAAAAGGGCTTATCCAGAACTTCCTCCCCTATGGAAAGGAAGTTGCACTCTGGGAATTATACAACCGGGATTTTACCTGTTGCCAAGCCAAGATAGAGATGATCTGCGAATACCAGTGTATGAAGCCTTAAAAAGAAATGAGAGAACTAATTGGAGAAATTGGGGGATATCAAAAGTGGGGTGATGAAGAATGGCCACCTGAATGGATAATACAGACTTATGGGCCAGCTACCTGGGCACAAGATGGGAGTTGGGGATATCGAACCCAAATTTATATATTGAATTAATAGTCAAACAGCAAAGGCAAACTAGAGCTGCAATGCATCAAAATCGGTTAGCAACAGACTATTTGTTAGCAGAAGAGGGAGAGGTTTGCAGACAGTTTAACACATCTGATTGCTGTCTACAAATTGATGATAATGGGGATGCAGTTTTGAACATAGCCAGAAACATCCAGAAAATAGCCCATGTGCCAGTCCAAAAGTGGGAATCTATAATGAATAAAGGATGGTTGAAAGACTTTTTTGGACTATCCTGGTGGAAGAGGGCCAGATTTGTAGTGCTATGTGGAATAACGGGTCTAATTTTCTTCCATGCTTGTG
Source organism: Serinus canaria (assembly GCF_022539315.1). Lineage (NCBI taxonomy): Eukaryota > Metazoa > Chordata > Aves > Passeriformes > Fringillidae > Serinus > Serinus canaria. The sequence goes on from NC_066342.1 coordinate 16,298,393, forward strand.
CCCATGCTTTATTCGATTAATCACTTATGTGGTCCAAAACATGCAAATAATTACAGTACTCACCAATCCAAAGTTGGAAACCATAGGACGAAAGCAGAAAATGATGGAATTGAGAAAAGAAAAAGATTATGAAAACAAGGCATTTAAGATCTATGAAAAGTATCAGTACACCAAAAGTGCAGAAGTGCAAATGTTGTAGCTCAAGCCAAATACAGTAAGAAAAACAAAGAGGAGAGATTGTGAAAAATGACCAGACAATATTGGCTTTTGTATTTATGTATTAGCTTATGTGAAAAATGCCAATCACTTGTTTTAAAATTTTAAAAGTTTAATAGTAATAAAATACTTATAAAAATAGTAATAAAAATTAAACCAATAAGAATTTGGACAATCAGAGTTAGGACAATAAAAGCAAAGAATTACAGATGTCCCGGATGTTTCCTGGGCACTAAGCCCCCAAAAAGCATGGCTCGCTGACAAAGGATTAACCCTTAAAAGCAATAGCCTGTTGCATATTCATATATCTCATACATGATTCAAAAACTCTTTTTAAACAAAGGCTGTTTTCTGGTTATTGTCAACATCCCTCCTCATCTTGTAAATCAAGTTTGGCTCCTCAAAGCCTGGTTCTTCCCCATAAGGAGGCAAAAATTTTTCACTTGGGATTTTGGGTGTCTTGTTGCTGTTATTTCTCTGCGAAGAATTTTTTGATCATCTTATTCATTTCTCGAGCTAGTTGGAAAAAGTATCTTACATCGCATAGTTTCTATTTTAATATTATGTTATAGCCTAAAAGTATATTTAACACACTACTTAAAAAGGATTAATACAGTACTACAAAATAACTTTCCAACATAACACATTGTCCTAGGGTGACAATAGGATACTTGTATCCCCATTCGTGTGTGCAGTTTATGCTAGATATTATGTTCTGTGCCTTCAAGACTGGCTCTGAAGAGTGAAAGTTTTGTTTTGGTTTCTTGTCAGCCACTCCCCCACGGCCAGCAGGACATACAGACAGTAGAGTACATAGTGTGGCTTTTTGCTTTTTGCCCTGTTTTTCGCTTTGCTCTTGCTTTTGCTTTGCTTCTGCTTGTTCTGCTTTTTTGCTTCTTCTCATTAGTTAGTTTAGCTAAACAGTCTAAATTTCTTCCTGGACTGTTTCTCCTTTCCTGTTTTGGACCTACTTGAACCTGCTCTGGACTGGGACCTGGGAACACTGAGAGTTTGCGCCCTGTGGTCTGCAGCAGCTGCCCCAGCTCCGGAGGGACTGATAACAGAGCGACCACCCCCAAGAGAGACTTTCTGAATTTGTCATCCTTTTTTCAGAGCGGTGAAAGAGTGGTGTCATCCGGTATTGTTCATTTTTGTGCTGGGGGGTGCTGTGCCTGTTAAATAAACAGGTTCTTTTCACTTCTCTCCGAAGGAATTCTTCCCGAACCGGTTGGGGGGCAGGGCCGTGTGGGTTTGCTTTCTGGAGGGGCCCCCCTTTGGGGATTTTCTCCCAAATTTGCCCTAAACCAGAACACACATATAGTATTCGTATAATATGCGTTTTTCACACTTATGCACATTGTTAGTGAATTTAAGTATTTAGAAAGAGCAACTCTTTTTAGCTGCTTGTTAATATAATCTATTAGCTTAAATATGCATTGTGTTGCTCATAGAAATAGTAGTGTAATGAATATAATATATATGTATCACTTATGGAAATAATAGTGTGATTAATGTATTGTTATGGGGTTCGGCTGTTCGTCTCTGCTCCCACACACGCTTAGGATGGTTTGGCAGGCTGGGCCTCAAAAGATGAGTCTGGACTCCAGGGTTTTTTTGGTCTTCAGAATTGTTTATTATATCTTATCTACAAAGTCCCTTCTCTGCCCGACCGGGATCTGACCAGCACGGCAGCCAAAGGCACTCTGACCTTCCCCTGAGGTGGGCACATCTTTTATAACAAAAACTACGTATATCATATTTACCTTTTATCCTCAATACCTATCACCCTCGTCACCGGATACACTCTCACGCCAGACCAATCCCAAAGTGCCAACACCACAGCAGAAGATGGACGACAAGAAGAAGAAAGAGTCTTGTGACATGCCTTGTTTCCTCAATCTTGTCTCCATAACCCCCCTGTACCAAAACCCCAAAAATCTGTAATTTACCCTATAACTACGTTTTCCCTTCCCCATTCACACCCGAGTAATTCCCACAGGTTCCATCTCCTCATACATCGGTGGCACATCCCTAGGTGGATCAAAATCAAGCCACCAAGTGCTTTTGGCAACATTCCAAGACCCCCGAGCCCCCCAAGGGTTCTCTCGGTAGCTCTGGACATCAGGAGTGATGTGCTGAGCTCCCACATATTGTGTTATAGGCCTTAGCAAAACATAAGATGTTAAAAAAGCTTTAGTGTAACCAAAAACAGTGTAAGGCCATCCAGTGACTAACCTGTCCAAGTGATAAGATAACTGGGCCACAAACCAGAGCACCTGAGGCAAATTAGAGAATACAATGTTTAATTTAAGGAGGACATACTAAATCCTTATCAGAGGATGTGAGACAGCAGGATGGAGACACAAGAAAAAATAAAATATATTGACCTGACATACAGGATATCATTCAGATACGCCAGAGTGTGAAGAACTCATACAAAGGAATTCCCAAAGTGAAATAAATAGGGCAGGAAATCTTTGTCCTTTTTAATGCCTTTATTAAAAATCAGCTCAGGTGGGAAGAATTGACGGATCGCGCTCACACCGCCATTGCTTCAAGGAGTGGCACGGAGGAGAAGGAAAAGTGCAGCTTTGTCCGCTAGTCCGCAGGCAGAGCTGAAGGTTCCATCCTCACGAGTGCACCAGGAGATTCCCGCTTTTTCAGTTTGACATTCAGGGTCCTCTTTCCGATGTCTTTTTAGGTTAGGGTGTGTCCTGGTTTAGGGCAAATTTGGGAGACAATCCCTAAAAAGGGCTTCTCCAAAAAACAAACCTATACAGCCCCTCCCCCAACCGGTTCTGGAAGAATTCCTTGGAGAGAAGTGGAAAGAACCTGTTTATTTGACAAGCATAGCACCCCCCAGCACAAAAATGAACAATACTGGATAACACCACTCTTTCACTGCTCTGAAAAAGATGACAAATTCAGAAAGTCTCACTTGGGGGTGGTCGCTCTGTTATCAGTCCCTCCGGCACTGAGGCAGCTGCTGCAGCCACAAGGTGTAAACTCTTGGTGTTCCAAATCCCAGTCCGGAGTGGGTTCGGCAGGTCCAAACGGCGGGGGAGGGGGGGGAGAACAGTCCAGAAAGGAATTTGGACTGTTTAGCTAAATTAACTAATGAGAAGGGGGGGGGGAAAGCAAGAGCAAGCAAAGAAGAAGCGAAGCAGAAGCAAGAGCGAAAGCAAAAAGCAGGGCAAAAAGCAAAAAAGCAACACTAAGTCCTGGTGCTATCTGTATGTCTCGTCGAGTGGCTGTGATAAGAGGCCCAAAACAAAACTCTCACTCTGCCAGTCTTAAAGGCACAGAACATAATATCCAGCATAAATTAAACACACACGAATGGGGACAACAGCATCCTAACGTCACCCTAGGACAGGGTGAAAGGTAAAAAGGGTCTCAGAGGTCACTGGATTCTGTTCTTCACATCTAGACATCCCTTTGATCTCTCTATTTCCCATTGGCTCATTGTTTTGCAGTTTTGTTAGGTTTTGGTGAAATATTTACTCATTTGCATGTTAGAGCCATTGTCTTCTCTCTTCACCGTCTGGGGGGGGGGTGCCATCCTCCAAGCAGCAGCAGGGTGTTACAAAAAAGGGGGAAATCTCAACAATAGGGAGTTAAAAACTGACTATTAACAGTCGATTTCAAAATGAAACTATCAACAACTAACAGTTAGAACTCCCCCCTGGCAGCAACTGGCCCAACTCGTGAATTCCGCAACCTTTAAAAAAAATGGGTAACTCTTTTTTTACTCATAACACAAAGCATCAGAAAGTTCACAGGAATGTTTGAATAATGCATGAAACACATGAATATGCATGTATCTCAGCAATATAACAGTATAAAGATAACGCTGTTTGTATACACCAGCTGTTCTCTGGCTGTTGGCCAGGAGGACTCCAGCACTGGAAATATTGTCCTTTTTTTATCCTATTATTATTAAACTTTTAAAAATTCTAGGCAGGGAATTCTGTTTCTCACACCTGCTGTCTTGCCTCTGATCAAACATTGTGACTGAGGGGAGAGAGAACAAATAAGCTTGATATAAATTAGTCATGTCACTTCATGGGTTTCTGTTGAAGGTGAGGGTTTTTCCTTTTTTTTCTTTCAGGGAATTTTGTCCCATTTGTTGCCTAAGAGATGATAACGACCGATACTTAAGAAACAAAAGAAGTGGCCAATGTGAAGGAAGGGTGCAGCTGGCTGCTATCTCAGCTGGTGGGTTTTCTCTTGGGAAGGGCAAAGATACCAGGAGATTTTGGCTGGGGGTAGAGGGGCTGGGCTCAGCTCCTCAAGCTCGCTCTCTTTGTTTCTGATCAGAGAATGGTTGAGTTGCTGCTCCCATGGGGGGAATTTGCTACCCATTTACTGCTTCTTATTCGCTCCAATACTGAGCTAAAAGTCACCTCAGAGACTGACTCAGTAAGGTGGATATTTACTTTATTAGTGGGGGATCGCTCCTCCTAACACGCACACCCAGCACTTTTACACAGCGCAATATATAGTTAAATTTCATGCATATTTATTTCATTCTTTGGGATAGGAGTGGTTATACAAATTACTTCTTAGAAGTCATTATTATCATTTGCATACATGACGCTCAAGCGCAGTGTACTTTGGTGGTCTGTGAGAAATGGCACTCACTTTTAAAATTTCAGAGGTTTATTAAACCTTGACAAAATACAACAAAAGACTGAATAAGGAAAATTACAGTGCACTGGGAGTTGGTGACTGGCAGCCATGAGCTCGTCTACAAAATGGCTGCTTCGCCTTTTATACCCCTGGGGTTGCATCAGGCAGCCCTGGCCCCTCTCAAAGTCTGTCAGTCAACTCTTCTTTGTTGTTATAAATGATCAAATTGGCAGCCAAATTTATAAAAAATTTTATGAATTTATTAGATTGACAACCAAAAATAGACTATTATAAAACCGCCACAGCCAAGACAGTGTCAACCCCAGACTTTGACGCTGGGTGAACTTGGGTCGAACCGACGTAGTGTCAGTGTCTCCCCAGAGTGTCACACCAACTGCTCCAGGTAGCCAGCTCATATACAGTTTATTCTGCCTGGAGCAGAAATGACCTAAGATTTCTGTAAGTTCCTACATATGTATAATGGGAACTATACAGGTGCAGTCCCGTACAAAAGTCAGTCCATAGGTTTGGATGGCTGTCTGGGCTCCTCGAAATTGTCTTCCTTTCAGTTGTAGCCAGGACTTCGCTGTTTTCTGATGTAATCTCTCCCAGGTGTTGTTCAGTGAATGTTCTGGACATTCTTGGGAAATGGTCGTTGATCACCCAGGAAAGATTCATTCACTCGTTAATGGGGATGATTTTATCTGGGCGAGTCCGGGAAATCTTTTGAAAATGAAAAGCCCTGCTTCTGGCCATGGGGGTCAGATGCATGGTTGGATCTTTATAATTTTTATACAATTTCTAAAGCATGAATTATCTACATCATATACTACATTTGTTGTCTATTGGTGGAGACTACTTTCTTGCAACTTGATTGGAAGTCAGATGTTGTCATGCTGCACCCCCCATAGCAATAAGCTTTCCTGTTCTCAACTGCCCCATGAAAGGGGCACATTTACATGCTTTGTCTCCACATGTTCTGGACAACCCAGGCTGTCCAGTGGCAACAACACAGAGGAGGGAAAGGGGACTATGGGGAGAACAGAGGCCATCCAAACAACAACCCCTAAGAACATAAATATACATCAATAAAACTTCTCTTAACACATACACAATAATCATCCCTCTAATTGTGAGAGCCAATCATCACATGACCTATCTACAACAGTCACACTGAGTAAGACTGATTCTTCTTTGGGGGTCGTTCCAATTAAGGTCGGTAGTCTTCTTCACTTTGCAATTTTCACCTTTCTTTCTGAAGCATGTGCAGTCCTTTGCTGGCTGGTTCAGCGTTTTCAGTTTCAACACGTTTTTTTCCTCTTTTTTTGACAAGGTGCATCCTGTTTGTCTTATCTGTAGCCTCCAAGGGAGCTGGACGGGAGCCGGCTAGCTGCTCCCGGGATATGGCCGAAGACAGCCACATGATCTGCCACTCCTGGGTCCTCCCCGGAACCCCTGGGTAGTGGCTTGGGTGGTGCAGGCGGGAGCGTGGCTACGAAGTCTCGAGATATAGGAAGGAGAAGTGAACACCCGTATAGGTACCAAGGAGCTTTAATTTCCCAGGGTGGGCCAGGGATGGGTGTCAAGGAGGAGGTCTTGGGGGGGCACAGATAAAGGGAGTGGGTGTGATAGGAGGAGACACAAAGCTAACCAATAAATGAGGACGCAGGGAGGAGCATGGGTTACAGATAAGCCACTGAGGCTCACACGGGGAGGGCAGAAACCCCGGGGGCAAATCATACATCGAATAAGGGATGGTTGACACAGAAAATTCTCGAAATAAAGGGGGGTGGTTACCGTGACAGGGGGGGGGGCGGGGGGGGCAGCACCAAAAGGGAAGAAATAAGCTTATAAGGGCATAAAGGCAGGTTCTGAGGGATAAGCCACTGGCGGGAAAACAAGGGATAAACAATTTAGGGAAAAGCCATTGTGAGGGAAGTACATGGGGGGGGAACCGAGGACCAAACCATTATTAACTTACAAAAGGAATAACCAATTCTAAAAACACATGATGCCACACTATCTTAACAAGGCTAAGGGGCATCCTGCTTCTTAGGCTTGTGGTTAATATTTGCTGACTCTTAATAGTTAACACATGCTTATATAAGTTAACTATTGATCAACCCCTTTCAATCCCCCCTTTTTCTGTTGATTTGTAATTCTTTACAAATCTTGCATGTCTTGAAAGTAAGTACCCTTCTCTATATTGTTTCTAAGTTTGTGCTTTTGCCATTAGCATAAGCATTGCAATTCCAAGTACATGATATTACACAAAAACTATTATTATAAAGTGTAAATAACAATGTAATAACACAATAACTATTACAAACAATTGTTTAAGCCAGGATAAATTGGATAACTATGATGTAAGCGTATCCCATATCTCTTTAAACCATCAAGAAATGTTATCTAAGGTAATCTAATGGAATGTTCGCATTTTGTCCTTTTTCTTCTTGTTTTTAATTTAAATTATCAGTGTCGTATGGTAGGGGATAAGGATGCCAGAAGGGATTAGAGCTAGGGCTTGAATTTGGATCCCACTAGCCACTGATTTTGCTGCTTTGTCTGCCATTGCATTTCTCAGTTCAGGAATGGTGTTACGCTGGGAGTGTCCTTTACAATGCATTATAGCCACTTCTGAAGGTTTTAACACTGCTTCCAGCAACTGTAATATTTCAAATAGACTGTGTACCACCCCAAAAGCATACCTTCAATCAGACTAAACGTAATGCCAAGGCTCGAGTCAGGGCTATTATTTCAGTCTTTTGAGCTGATGTCCCCACAGGTAACAGATTTGCTTCAATGACTGCATTTGTGGTTGTAATTGCATATCCAGAGAGCTGCTTACTGTTCTTGACATAGCTGCTTCCATCAGTGAACCAGTTTTCTGCATTTTCTAGCAGGGAGTCCTTTAGGTCTGGGCGGCTGAAATAAACTGCCTCCATGGTTTCAATGCAGTCATGCTATACGGGCTCTTCAGTAACTTTGCCTTGGAGGTAAGATGCTGGATTCAAGATGTTAGTTAGTTAGGTGGATACTCACATCTTCTGATTTTGCTAGGACAGCTTGATATTTGAGAAAGTGAGATGGAGTTTAATAATTTCCTTTCTGTGTGAGCACTGCTGACACTGTATGATAGACAAAAACAGTTATCTGTTGGCCCATTATGAACTTGCGGGCTTCTTCTATGTTCAGGATCACGGCTGCCACTGCACACAGGCAGGCGGGCTTTTCTTGGCTGACCACGTCCAATTGCTTGGAGAAGTAAGCCACTGGCCTTTTGTACAGCCCCAGTTTCTGTGCTAAAAGTCCCAACACCAGTCATTGTCTCTTACATGAAAACAATAGAAAAGGTTTCGTGACATCCAGTATTCCCAATGCTTGCATTAACTCACGTTTCAGAGTTACATATGCATTATTAGTCTCTGGTGTCCAGCATAGGTGGGTCCCCTCAGTTTCTTTTAGGAGCTGGTACAAGGGTTTCACAATTAGTCCATAGTTGTAGATCCATAACTCACACCATCTTGCCATTCCCAGAAAAGTTCTCAGCTCTTTGGTTAGTTGGCTGGGGCATTTGACAAATTGCCTCTTTCTTGTTATTTTCAAGGCTCTTTCTTCTCTTGCCAGTCCATATCCCAGATATGTAACTTTTTGGAGGACTAGCTAAGACTTTTCAGGGGAGACCTTATATCCACTTAGTCTCAGAAAATTTAACTGACATTGCAGTCCTGGCAATTTTTATGGGTTCTTGTTGCTATTAGTAGGTCATCAACATACTGCAGAAGTGTACTTTTTCCAAGTGGCAATGTCCAGGCTTCTAGTTCTTTAGCTAATTGATCTCCAAATATTGTGGGGCTATTTTTGAATTCTTGTGGCAATACAGTCCGTGTAAGGTGGCTTTTTTCCTCCTGTTTTGGGGTTTTCCCATTCAAAGGCAAAAATTTCTTTAACTGTTTTCAGCTAATGGCAGACAAAAGAAAGCATCTTTTAGCTCTAAAACTGAAAACTACATCCAGTCACTCTGTAATTTTGTAAGGAGATGCAGTGTTTTTGTTAGTGTGTTTGTTGTCCTCAGGTGTCTAATAATTCAAAATGAAAATTCAATATAATTATCACCTCAATTTTTGTTAGTCAGTGCCCTCACCCTGTGAATCCTAGGAATCAGTGGTTTTTAATGGGTAGTGGTATGAGGGATATCACAGTATTCTCTTAGATGTTGGTTCAGCATGTTTTGAAAATAGTCCTAGAGTTATACAGTGAATTTTCATTTTTAAATTTTATAGAAGGGTATCCTCAATAGATACATGTATTAACATGTGCCAGTCATCTGAGTTTCAAGAGGATTCCCAGCTCTTGCAGTATAATTGATTAACTTTGCACCCTGGAATAAATGTGAATGGATTTGTCAAGGATGTGTGATTTTTTCTTGACTGCATTCGCACATAGTTAGAAGAATTTCATAGGGGATATTCCGACTCTGCTGCTTAGTTATATACATTATGAAGGATTACTTTTTATAATGTAAAATTACCACACAAAACATTGTCACAGAAAATGTTCTCATGCAAACATATCTTTACATCAGAGCTATGCTCTGTTTTTCAGGAGACAGATTATAGCACTGTTGTAATTTAATCTTGACATCAACCAGAAACTGTGGCTTTATTATTGGTGGGATTAAAAATGAAATTATTTCCCTTTGAAATTTAGTTTTATTTTTTCAAGTAGTTCCTTTGTTTGAATTTTAGTAGGTAAATTGCCTTTATCACATTCTGCACCGGTAGCTGAGAAGCATGTGTATTGCAGAATGTGCTATAGCCACTACACTGATTGGCATAAATAGAAGTGAGGCAAAGTTAAAAATACTCTCCTAAAACATATGGCATGGAATTCAGTAGTAGGTTAGTTTGAGAGCTGGTAGAAGGCTTTTCTGTATTTTGTTTTCTTATTTGCAGTCCATGGTAAGCCCTCTTGGTTTAGGAAGGGGAATTCAATAATTTTTCATGTAGCATTTGCTAATGTTTTGTTAAGATTTTTTAATTCACTAATTAGTAAATCTAAAAAATTTAGCCAAATTATAATAATTTTGAAGCCTTCTGAGGCAGAACTAGGAAGGTTAGTACATATTTGTATGATTTCAAATATGTATAAATTCTTACACCAACTTTCAGGATAAAATAAGTTGAGACAAATTATATATTCATAAGACCTTTAGCCACACCATTTTTTACTAAAAAGACAAAACAAGTTAGACAAAAATGAAACTCAAGTTTATGTAGAATGCTTTAACTAATATTTGCTTTTCCACTAAGTTACTTGCAATGAAAACAAATTACAAACATTAACAAACTAACAATACAAGTAATTGTAGTAGTACTTTAAATTTCATTGGCTTTTATGCAGCTCCATCTCATGTGTGGGTAGGTTCCTGTCGCTATAGAGCGTGACAAGGCACAAAGCACCAAGACTCCATCAGAAGGTTGTATAAGAGAGATTTATTATAGCAACATGTTGCCTTTATAGTTTTTCAAGATATTTACATTTACTTATCCGACACATACACTGCCCATTGGTCATAGGAAAGAAACAAAGTTCTCAATAGGTGAACAAGGAGCCACGTCATTCTGTGAGCCAGCTAAAGTCGGTATCTTTTAACTTTCTCTCTTCCATCACGTTGTCATGGGGATAGCATTGGTGTCTTCCTCGAGAGGGATACGGGGCTTTCCTTATCATCAGGAAGCCTTTGCTGGCTCACAAGAACAGCACAAAATGTCTTTCCTTCAGGTTCCTATAAAAGAAAAGTGAAAATTTGGCCTACTAGACCAATTATTACAAAGAAGTAACAACTTCTGGTTAACACAAAATGATAGCGTTCACCTAAAGAAATGGTTATCACATTTAGGTGTGATTTTACTGCTTGCAGTTTCTTTGCTCTCAAACTGTTTTCTTTATCTTAGATGCAGGTGTCAGGAAAATTAATCCACAAGCATCAGAGGTTTTTGTCCAAAAAGGAGACAGAGGAGTCCTTTTACTTTATTCAAAAAAAGGGAGAGGCCATGAGGCATTCCCCTGGGGTGTCTCAAATTTTTGGAGGATGCAGCCTCCTTTTTATCCTAATTTCCGGGCCGCATTTCCCTTCTCTGTTTCCCCATTGGCTGAGGTACTTGAGAGGTACAGACTTCCCAAAATGCTTGATACCAAAGATTTCCCTCTAATGTATAACCCTCACTTTTAATTTTTACTCCTTATGGAATTTAGGGGGTTTTCCCCATTGTTTCTGTCATCTTTCAATATCCAATTTCATTTATAAGCAAACCTACAGTTTATTTGTAGAGGCAAATATCTTTTTCCATTCATCAATCAGTGGAATCCTTCCCATTGTTTCTTTTATCTCTCAGTGCTAGTTTTATCTACCAGAAGACCCACAGTTTGTTTGTAAAGACAAATCCGTCATTTCTCTCACAGGGGTGTTTGACATTCTTAGAAAAGAGTAAAGAAACAAACTTTTCTGCAAAATATACCTGGTGAAACAAGTTTTTAATTGCATTAAGTTATTCAGGTGGAGTTTTAGCTTTTATTCTGTGAAGTGCTTGTTGAATTACTTTTGCTGTCTCCCACAGGTTTTCAGTGGGGTTTCTTTCCATTGATTGTTCAGTGAGGGAGTGAGACTGCTTTTAAGAAGTTTTGCCGGAGTTGCAGTCTGTAAATAGGCTTCTGCTTTTTGCCCTGGAGCAGTTTGCCTTATCAGTGGGCTCCTTTAATTCCAGTGAATTTTCTTTTAGACATGATTGAGTTCAGCAGCAAGCAATCCCACTGCCTAAAGCCTTTCTTAAAAACCAATTGCTTTTGGGGTTTTTTTAGGAACCAATTGCTCCTTATCCCAATTTTTGCATTAAGCCCACCCTAGGGGTAGGGAGGCGACTAAAAAATTACAAAAGCACACTGGCATGGGTTACCTCCAAATAGGAGCCTTTTGACTACCCACAAAATTTCATGTAAATAAAGGAATTAAATCCCCAAATCTATTTACCACAATTTCTACAATTCCCTCAGAGAAAGATGCATTCAAACTTCTAAGCCTACAGAAGGAATCATAATTTTCACAACTCCTTGAACAATCAAAGATCTTTTTGACAATTTTCTGCCCTTAGGGATGAAATATAAGGTGGATCGAGAAGCCTCTGTGTTTACAAGGAAACACACCTCCTTTCAATCTGAACCCAGCTTAAAAGCCTTTTGTGGCTATTTCTTCCTTCTTGTGCTCACTTTCTTTATCATACACCGTATGCCAGAGCTGGTTTCTCTCCTGCCACAGTGTCCAAACATGGCTCCTCCCCCACCGACCCTCCCAGCATCACACCGACATCCCGATAGCATCACAGACAGCCAGGGCATCCTGTAGCCTCATGGGGGCCTTTGGCCACTGCTGCCCCTGCCTGGGGTTGGTGGGGTCAGGTATTGCCCGGTGCTGAGTCCCGGCTGCTCCACAGGCCCCCAGCCCATGCTCCTGGTTGTGCACCACTGTGCCTGGTCTTGCTGCTCCTTGCCTCAACCATATCTCTCCACACTTTGCTCCAACCAGTTCTTTTCCAACACACCAACGCTATTTGTCTACAATTTCATTGTCTCCCGTCTACTCTTCTCACTCCTTTCTCTTTTCTCTTTCTTCTACACAAACCTAAATTTATATTTTCTACACATTTCCTCCCAATTTTTTTTCCCAAATCTCCCAACTCTGGAGAACCAACTCCCTTCTTTCACACACTAAAGCAACAATAGATGCTCCTTGTAATTCTCTTCTTATCCTCAGCCACTCTTCTCTTCCTTTAGCATTGTCTCCTCCATTATCTGTCAAGTTATTTACCCCTGCTCTTTCTAGTCTCATACTAAGCTTGCTCTCCCAGCAGTTTTGTCACCACTTACTCCTGTTAGTGGATGTACAGTACCACTTTCTCTGGCAAATGGCACATGTGCACAAAGTCCAAGCCTTGTAACTATTCTTAAACACTAAAAACAGGATTTAAAAAGGAGCTGGGATGAAATCAGATGGAATTACATCAGAAAAATATTGGGTGTCTGGGTGTTCCCAGTCAAGAGCTAAGATTCTCCCTTGCCAAACATATAACCCACCTCCATTAGGATAACAAGGGTTAACTCCAAACCATCAATCCTGACAACTTGTACTCATTCACTCATTATCACCCGCTTAAATTTTCTCTGACCATTCCCATCAACAGGTAACTGAATCGCTGATGGAGCTCCGCACTTGTTTCGAGCTTGCTGCACATCTCTTTGACTCCCACTCATACATAATAACACCACAAGAAAACAACAGCAGGGACTCTAACCCCTGGGGGCCTCTAACCCCAAACCTGGGGGACTCTAACCCCTTATTCCTTAAAGGTACCTTTCCTTTTTCCCAGGACTAATTTTGGGAGATCCCAGACTCTTCAGGATGTTCAACCCACCCTCGGGGACTCAAACCCTGGACCTCCCGCGAGTTCTACCTAGTCAGGAAGCAAATACCTTAATTTGGTGCAGATGGTCCTTGTCTACCCCCCACCAAAGGACAGCTGAGCTCTCCCTGAAAATTCAGGGTCACGACTGGGAGGTCTGCTTACCCCTAGATCTGGCAGCTGGGCAGAGAGGTCCCATCTGGGGTGCCAGTTGATTTGCTCAAAAGCTGAGCCAAGGGTCACCTTAGAGACTGACTCAGCGAGTAGGTATCTGCTTTATTTGGTGCCGGGTACGTGGGGGATTGTTCCTCCTAACATGCTCACCCAGCACTTTTACGTGTTGTTATAGAGCACAACACGGTACAAAATACACGACTCCATCAGAAAGGGTGAAAGAGAGCGATTTTATTACAGCAACGTTGCTTTTATACTTTTTCAAGACACTTACACCCATCCAACATACACATTCAGTGCCCATTGGTCATAAAAGAGAAACAAAGTTCCCAGTAGGTGACCAGGGAGCCACGTCACCCTGTGAGCTAGCCAGAGTCCATATCTCTGAACTTTCTCTCCTTCATGCTGTCTCCTTGGTAACAACCTTGGTCTTCCTTCAGGAGAGATATGGGGCTTCTCCATATCTTCAGGAGGCCTTTGCTAGCTCACGAGGACAGCACATAATGTCTTTCCTACATTTACACAGCACAATTTGTGGTTAAATTTCATGCATATTCATTACATTCCTTGGGATAGGAGTGGTTATACAATTACTTCCCAGAAGTCAATAATATCATTAGCATATGTGATGCACAAGCACAGTGTACTCTGGTAGTCACAATGAGGAAAGCTCCGAGTCTTCCTTGGAAGCCATTCCAATGAAAGCTGGCAGTCTTCTTCACTTTGCACTTTTCACCTTTCTTTCTGAAGCACGCGCAGTCCTTCACTGGCTGGTTCAGTGTTTTCAGTTTCAACAGGTTTTTTTCCTCTTATCTTGACAAGGTGCATCCTGTTTCTCTTAACAAGGCTAAGGCGCATCCTGCTTCTGAGGCTTGTGGTTAATATTTGCTGACTCTTAATAGTTAACTCATGCTTACATGTCCCCATTCATTTTCCCTGTGAGTTTGTAAAGGAAACACCTTTAGCAGCTCTTCCACTGGCTTGGCCATCATTACCACATGGAGAGAGGTGGCTGAACTCATGCCACAGCATCCCCTGCAGCCTTGGGGAAATCATCGCACCTGCCCAGCCCAGCCAGGAGCCAACAGTGCCCCTGCTGGCTGGGACCATAAGTATACCAAAGGGGAAAGCACTTGACAGCTGACAGAAGGCTGTTATTAGGCTTCTGGTTTTGCTTGTTGCTGCTGCTGTTGTGGTTGTTTGTTTGCCTTGTTATACATATATCTATATTAGTAAAGAACTGTTATCCCTTTTCCCATATGTTTGCTTGAAAGCCCTACAATTTCAAAGTTATAATAATTCGGACAGAAGGGGGTCATATTTTCCATTCCAAAGGAGGTTTCCACCTTCCTTGGCAGGTACCTGGCCTTCAAGGCAGGAGAGTTTCTTAGCCTGCCTTGTGGAAGGGCTGGTACATGGTGGATGAAGATATGATTTCAAGGTTTAGGTCCTCAAAACAAGATTATCACTTGCCACAAGCATATATTTGCTTTTTTGTGTCTAGTGCTCTAAGAGGCAGTCCGAAGTTTCCCTCATTTGCCTCATGACCCTTGCAAGGACGGAGACTGAGACCCTAAAGACCCTGACTGGAGTTCTGGCCTGGTTGAGGTGGATGCTCGCCAAGTGACTGTTTGCAGGTGTGCTTGCTGTGCCACCACAGTCTTACACCTGCTTCACAATCCCCACTCATCACAATAGCCCATGAATTTCCCCACCTCTTGGCCAGATGCCACCCGTTTTAGAGAAAGTCTAACTTTCTGAGGTAATTTTGGTGATCCCCCGCGGATAATCCCCCATCTGCCTCACAACCACCGTCAAGGATGGAGATTGAAGCCCCCTCCCATGGACTGAGACTAAGACCCTTAAAATTCTAACACAAGGGCACTGGCCTGACTGAAGCGGGATGTCTGCCAAGTGTTGCCTGCAGATGTGTTCTCTGGACCAGGACTGGTTTCCCATAGAAACCAGTCCTGAAACAATGGGTCCTGAAGTGGACTGTCTGTACTTGTTCTCTACGGACTTATTCTCCATTATCCTGTACCTGTTCCCCTCCCGGCAGAGGACTATAAAAGAGCCCTGAGTTAACCAAAGACTTTGAGATTCTCCCCGACGTAACAAGACGGATCTATTGGCCGGACCACAGGAATTTCATCTCTCTGTTGGTAGCTATATTCCCCCTCCTCTTTTTCTCCCTCTCTCTATCCTTTATCTCCTTTCTAATCCTTCTATTGCATTTGTTGTGGGCACTCAATAAAAGGTGCATTTGTTTTAATTAAAACTGAAATCCCCTTCTGTGTTGTTTTTGCACTCTGAGATGAGTTAACGAACCATCACAACCCCTGCTTGCACTAGCGGATTGTGACAATAAATTGGCATCACGGACAGGATTCGGACAGATAGAGGAGTTTGCCGGGCTGTGTGTAGTCTGTAATAGGGGAAGGACATTTCATTCCAGCAAGGGGGGTGACTCGAATTTCTCGCAAACTGCACATGCCTAGGTGAAAAGCACCCCCATACTCAATTGAGGGCTGTCTTCAGAATTTCACAAAAGATCTCATAGTGCAAAAGGGGAAACTGTTTTTGTGTGATACTGAAATTCCCCTCTGTGTTGTTTTTTGCACTCTGAGATCAATTAACGAACCATCACGACCTACGCTTGTAATAGGGGATCGTGACAAGTGCCATAATGTAAAGTAGTTAGTGATTATATTTTATTATAAAGAATGACAGAAAATGTGTGTTAGGTTCCTGAGATGGCACTGAGAAAATACATCAGCCATATATCTTGATCTTAGTTATAAAATTCAGGTTTTCTTTTTTCTGTCACCTCTTTTTCAGAAAACTTCATTAAAAATCAGCAATCTGAGGGATTACCATAGGGTGAACTGGCAAAGGCAAAAGTGATTTATAGCGTATCTTGTTGAGCAGTTTGGTCAAAGACCACAACATCTTGGCTCACTCACATCTGATTTCTTCTGCTTGAAATATGCTACCTAACCAAGAAGGTCTTTGTCATCGTTTGAGCCTGGCACAATGCCAGTGCCCCCACGAGATCACCTCCTTCCCTGGCACCCACTGTGAGATGTGATCAGAGACAGAGCAGAGCAGGCTCCAACTTAAGGTTAAAAGGGAAAAAACATTTATTAACCTACAACTACAAAGGAAGACACACAAAACACATAGAACACAAGATGAAAACCTTCCAAATTCTTCCTCCTCCCCCCACCAAATTTCCAGTTCCATTGCCACCCTTTAGATAACCAATTCTCAGTTCCTCGAGAAGAGAGGAGTCCCTCTTGCGCCACATTCTTTCCATGTCCAGTGCTCTCACCACTGCACATGGATCAGAGCTGCTTCTAGGGTTTTTCATTTTAAGGATACTTTGTCCAGTTCCAAAGGGAGCACAGTCCTTCTCCTTTTGGGACACCTGTCCCCCCCAAATTTCACCCCCTGGGGCCGAGGGGTCTCTTGAACAGAGATCATCTTCTTCTTCTCTCTTCTTCGAAGCGGAGGGCACCACCACCACCCTCCTCACCTGTCGTCTCTGTTCACACTCCTCCACATCACTGCACTCTTTTGGCTCTGAGCCATCGCCTCCCCCTAGAATGCAGTCTCTGTGTCACTGGAACACCAGTGGTTCTGCTGTGGCTATACAAGAAAAGTCCAGCCCAAAGCCACTCCATCATCTCCTCCCACCTAGAATTCTTCTCAACATCCTCTCAATCTCAACATCTTCTCAATCTCATCAACTTCAGGAAGACTCAGCATTTGCAAGGTTCCCATCTTCCTCAGAGGGGTTAAAAGTCCCAGGCTCCCTGCTGGTTTACTTCATCAACTCCCACGCCTGGCTGCCCTGCTGGGCACCCCCCCCTTCTCCTTCACTCCGAGCCACTATCACAGGCACCGGCTCTGTCTCTCTCTCCTCTCTCTCCGGGGGGGGGGGGGGGGGGGAAATGGAGGATGGCTGCCCGAAGCCCTTGCAATGTTCTCCTCCACCCTTGGGCCCAGGCCTGGCCTACCTCTCTCCGGCCACATGGCTCCCCTCCCCCCCCGCCCAGCTCTGGCTGGGCAGGGGGGTCTGCTCAGTCTCAAGCCGGAATTCAAAGAGGAAGTTCCCCTGGGAGATCACAGCTTTTAACCCCCTGTGTTCTCAGAGGCGTATCCATGCCCTCAGTGGACAAACCAGGTGCCAATATTAAATCTGAACACCGATTGGCTTGCCCACGCCATCACAAAAAACTTCATTTCCTCTTAAACCACGACAGTCTTCATAACTCTCATCTACAGTTGTGAGCAGAACTGCTGTCCTGTGGGTGGGATGCAAAGTAAGCAGATTGTGCTCTTCAGAATTAAGCTTTTATTGATGACTGACTCCCACCAAAAAATGCGCATGTAAAAGGAACTGGAGCAGAAAAGTGTCTAGTTTTTTCAGCTGTTCGCCTTCCCTCTGAGGAGCCTTCTTTTCCAACAGTAAATCTATCAAGATTAATTACTTTGCTACATGGAAGACTCTTTAAGCTTTAGTGGAAGCCAGAAGGACCATACTAATCCCGTTGCAATGCTGCTTTGTTCAGGCTCTTGCTACAGAAGAGGAAGGCACTAGCGCAAGTTACTGACCAGGAGGACCAAAAAAGATGCTGTTTGTTCATCCAGCAGAGTAAACAGTGGACAAGTCAGACAAATTATACCAAGGTCTATGTAAAAGACCTCTAAAGAGGGTTTTCTTTATTTTTCTTGTACTTAAGCATTGTGGGGACTACTTCATAATTGTGTTGCATTTCTTACTGCTGTCCAAAAGTACATCTGTTCTGAGGTATTGGCCTTTAGGGAAACTTACTTTGGTACCTAGTGAATTGTGGAATCGTGTCCAGCCAGGATAATTAGTAGTCTTGCCTCAGTAGCATATACAGAGGATATCAACCCGAGGCCATGGGAAACGGGATACTGAGGGGGGAACACCTAGCCAGGTCATGGCAAGAAGAGTGAGGTCATGGGAATTAGTAGTATGCTAATAGAACTATCTTATATTTGGTCAGGTTTCTGGTTCTTGTTCTCAGTTGGTTCGGCACCTGTTACATATAATGTCATGTTCCAAGATTGCCTTCGTGATTGGACCCTTGCCCTTAAAAGACCCCTATAACTGGTTGCGGGGCCACGCCCCCCACGTCTTTGGATCTTGCCCCCATAATCTGCAGTTTTCTATGTTTGTTATTTTGTTATTAAAGTCTTTATTTTTGGGCAAGACCATTGTTCCCGTCCCTTATTTGTCAGTTCCCCCAGCCAAGCTGAACAAGTGGTCACAGCAAGCACAAGACTGTGATAGTGAATGGTTAGTGTGCTGTGCTGCTGCAAAGATATATTGTTAAAGGTTGTAGATACAGCAGAGATTTTCAAAACCCCAGACAGTAGCCATCAAACTTGGTAGAGTCTGAAAAATAGTGGCTAGAGGAGAAATAGAGAATTTGACCAATATCTAGAAAGCTATGAAAGGTGGTATTTGCTCCCAAGTTGCAAAGATAGACCCTTTTATGGTCAACCAGGTTCTCTGAAAGAGCTAATGTTATATTATTCACAAAAACAGCTTGCCTGTCTCCTACTTTGAACAAAATCAGTTTGTATGTCTGAATGGTTTCAGTGCAGAAAAGTAAGAGGTGTTAGTAAAGGGAATTTGAGAAAGGAAGAGTTGCCAAATATGCAGGAGAAAAGGGAAGGAAAATTGTGAATCAATGAAAAATAAAATGAGCAGAAACAGTCTTTCCTGCTGTCATGTGAAAAGGGGACATTTCCCCAAACCACCAGCATTTTATTTGCCTGTCAACGCCTCAGGAAAGCCAAGACCCTTATGCCTGACCAGTCTGTCAACATCCTGTTAAGTGGATCCTTCACTGAGCAGTCCTGCTGGATCAGAGGGCAGCTGGACTGACTTGTTCAGGGTCACACGCCAACATAGAGACCCCTTCCAGGCCTCCACACCTTTATCTGAGTATGTTACCTGCTGCCAGTGACTGCCAGCGCCTTTGAAGGACTCACGCTAACATTTTATGGAATAATACTTTATTAATAAAATTGTGACAGGTCAAGGTTTAAGGATTGCCAGTGACAGTATCTGACTGCAAAAATGTATTCAAAGCAATATACAGATAAGCTCTAATCCCTAACAAAAGCTGGTTCAAGATAATAATTTAGGGTGCATTGAGTACGGTTCTTACACAATACACAACCCTAATGGGGGAGAAGGCAGGTTCAGCCCATTTACTGATCCCAAAAGTTATGATGGACTCTTTCCTGACTTTTCCCCATTCTTAACTTACTTTATACTATTTCTTTGTGCTTAGGTGGAGCTTGAGTGACTCGTCATACATCGTGCTCAGTTGAGGGGTGATCATATCTTGGAGCTGGGTAACTTTGGGATGGAGGTGTGCATCAGTATTGCATCTAAGGAGAGTGATTTCATCATGGCTGCTGGTTCAACAGCAGGACATCCTCTTTTATCGCTGTTGGTTGACATCTGCTGTGTGGCTTATCAGCAAAAAGTATGTAGTTCGTTGAAAATGGCTGGATGCCAGGCACACACCAAAGCTGCTCTCTCACTCACCTCCACAGCTGGACGGGGGAGAGAAAATATAACAAAGGGTTCATGAGTTTCGACAAGGACCAGGAGAGATCATTCATCAAATGCCGTCATAGTCAAAATTGGCTCTAATTAGAGATATGACTTGAATTTATTACTAATAAAATCAGAGCAGGATAATGAAAAGTAAAATAAGCCCTTAAAAACACCTTCCCCCCACCCCTCCCTCCTTCCAACTCTACCTCTTACCTCAGCAGTGCAAGGAGACAGGGAATGGGAGTTATGGTCAGTTCATCACCCATGGCTGTCACCGACATGTTTTATGAAAAATCCTTTCCTTAGGATTTTTCCCCTCCTGAGAAGCTGAGAGGCCTCAGGAACAAACTGTAAACAATTCTTATCTGCTGCTGTGGAATGCAACAGGGGGAATCTGTGATTGGTCTCATCTGGCTGTTTCCAATTAAGGGCCAATCACAGATCACCTGCCCAGACGGTCTCGGTCAGAGACAAGCCTTTGTTATTCATTCCTTTTTCTATTCTTAGCTTAGCCTTCTGATGAAATCCTTTCCTCTATTCTTTTAGTATAGTTTTAATATATTATCTATCATAAAATAATAAATCAAGCTTTCTGATACATGGAGTCAACTTTCTCGTCTCTTCCCTCATCCTGGGACCCTTGTGGACAATACCACACATGGCTTCTTTCACTGCTCAGGGAGAGGAGTCGTTTCCCTGCTGCACTGTGCGGTCCCTCCCACAGAAGACAGTTCTCTGTGAACTTCTCCAAAGTAAGTCCATTTCATGAGCAACAGATCTCTATGACCTGCAAGTTCATCCCACAGGCAACAGTCCTCCCCAGAGTGCTGCAGCATGGGTCACTCTTCTATGGGGTGCAGATCTTCAAAAACAGGCTGCTCCAACATTGACTTCTCTCTCTACAGGCCTCCCCCAGGGTCACAGCTTCCTTTCTATCATCCACCTGCTCCAGCATGGGTCTCCTTCACAGGCTGCAGGTAGATCTGCATCCTCATGGATTTCCATGGGCTGCAGTGGGACAGCTGTTTCACCATGGTCTTCACCACAGGCTGCAGAGGAATCCCAGCTCCAGTGCCTGAAGCACCTCCTCCCCCTTCTTCTCCAATGACCTTGGTGTCTGCATAGTTTTTCCTCTCACGTGTTCTCACCCTGCTCTTTTCTGGCTGCAATTACAGCAGTGCACTTTTTATATTTCTCTCTTCTTAAATACGTTGTCCTGGAGGCACTGACACCATTTCTAATTGGCCCAGCCTTGGCCAGCAACATGTCTGTTTTTGGAGCTGTCAGGGATTGGCTCTGCCAGACACGAAAGAAGCTTCTAGCAGCTTCTCACAGAAGCCACCCCTGTAACCTTCCCTGCTACCTAAACCTGGCCATGCAAACCCAATACAAAATACTACCACGTTCCCTCCCTTACAAGGATTTCAACAGACCCTGGCCACGATTTCTCAACTCGCCTGCACCATCCATTTAGTCCTCCTTAGATTGTGTGTGGGAAGTCAGACATGCTGACTGCATTCCATCAAGTGAATAGCAACTGCATTTCCCCCTATAATTTCCATACTGTTGTGCGGAAAATCATGCTATGAAAAGCCAGTGCCCATAAAAGGAGATAGGGGACTCCTGCAACTTTATTTGAATAAAGGGAGAGAGTCCCCTGGGGCACACACCCATGGGGTTTTTTCTCTCTCTCTCTTGTTTTCTGAGGGCACAGCTTCCTTTTATCCTAAACTCCCAGCCGCATGTTGTCCTCTTCCTTTCCCCATTGGCTGAGGTACTATGAAGGTACAGCCTTCCCCAACTGCCTAAAACATATTGCCCCCTTAAAAAAGGTCACTTTCCCCCAGAGTTCAGAAACTCACGTTTGTGCGAACTCATCTGTCTGTTTCAGGAGTCAAACCATCTGGGTTGTGTAACAAACCTGCGGCTTGAAGTTGGTAAAGACATTAAGACCCATTTCAAAGACATTAACATGTTGTCATTGAGTTAGGGATGGCGGAATGAGCAACACATAGAGTCTAGGTCTCTTCAGAAGGCATTAAGCAAGCTTTATTACAAACTCCCCATATTTATAAGCAGGATCATTCACCCAGAACCTGAATGGTCCTTAAAACAACACCTTTCACACCATAGGTTGATTAGGAACAGCACCTTCTTGTACATCTCTTTCCATAAACATCATGTACTCACATTCCACGTGTTCACAAACAGCAGGTGCACAGACTGAGATAAGAATTGTTTTAATTCTTTCTCACAGCTTTCTCACAGCTTTCCCAGAACAATGTCTGGGAAAGCTATCTGTTTCACTCTCTGACCAACTTGTCGCATCCACGTGTCTCCCTTTTTGTTTAAAGTGGAAGGCAGCGTTTGTAATCCTCTGTGGGGCCCCTTGCAGGAAGGAGAACAAACATAGCTCCAGAGGTTCCTTTAGCAATTTGCTGGTTATCAATCAGAACCTCAATCGGATGCTGACTTGGAATGGCCAGGGAGACTCTCCAACACATACCATCGAATTCTTTACAATCAAGTCTTGTTGTCCCTTCTTATAAGAAATCCTTACTAATTCTAAGACAGTAACACACATTGTTAGCCTGCTCAAGGATGAAGCAGTCTAACTTGTCAACAACCCTTTTCCAGAAACAAAGAAAAAGATATAATGCTCATTCCCTACTCATAGAGGGATCATCTGATGGAGGATCAGCATCTTGATCATCATTCAAAGGTTGCCTGTTGGCCGCATTCTGTTTTTGGTGTCGCAAGTCAGGGCGAACACACCTTGTGGGTATTCACCGTAACCCAGTATTCTGTGGAAACACATGTATACTTGAGACCCAAAGTGATAAGTTTGTATGGGCCCTCCCACTTATTAGTGGTTAGGTCCCGTATCTGGACTTTCACTCGAGGCAGGTGCATCTCACCTGAAGACTGCAACAAGAAAAAGTGATTTAGAATTACAGGATTGTTTGAATTTTGTAGCCCTCTAAGATGATTAATTGTATATAGAGCTTTTTCCAATTGGCTGTGCGGGGTTTCTCCAGGCATTCCCCTTTTTTGTTTGTCCAGAACACGCTTTAAAGTACCATGAGCATGTTCAACAATGGCTTGACCAGTTGGAGCATGTGGAATACCAAGTTTATGTGAGACTCCCCATAAGCACAAAAACTGCCACGTCTTCTGCGAGACATAGGCGGGGCCATGATCAGTTTTCACAGAACGTATACCCAAGACTGCAAAAGCCATCCTCCAATGGGCAATCACGTCGTGACCCTTTTCTCCAGTATGAGCAGATGCCCATATAGCAAACGAGAAAATGTCAATAGACATGTGCACATACTTAAGTTGGCCAAATTCGGCAATATGAGTGACATCTGTTTGCCAAAGCTGCAAGGCTTTTAGGCCTCTGGGGTTCACCCACGCTGGTAAAGGTGCAGCAAGCCCATGACAGTCAGCACAAGAACTGATGATGTCAAGAGCTTCAGTTGGTGTTAAGTGAAATAGTTTCTGCAGGGTATGTGCACTTTGATGGAAAAATCATGTGACGCCTTGGCTTGCACAATCTTGTCAGGCTGAGGTGCTACCCATGCAGGGTTAGCTAGCCTGACAGCCCTGGCTTTACCTTTGTTACAAAACCTGGTAAATTGGTGTGACTCCAAATGTGCAAGATGCAATACGAATGAACTCAGGTCTGAATTGCACACCACAAAGTTTTCAATAACTGAAACAAAACTGCGTTATTGACTTCTTTCAGAAGTGAACAATCCCAACATTTGGTTATATCTGCAACATAAGCAGAATCAGTGACCAAGTTCAGAGGCACCTGAGAAAATTTCTGGAATGCCATGGCAACAGCCTTTAATTCAACCAATTGGGCCGAGCCTGAGTCATGGCCTTCCAGCACTTGCCACCCAGATTCATCCTTCCCAGGAGCAATGGCTTTCCCTGTTTTTCCTGAGCCATCAGTGAAGATGGTGGGTCCTCGCACTGGCACATGACTATTTTTTGGCCACAAAGATAGATTGGTTGATTTTGCCAACTGCAATAATTTATGACTGGGCAGATGATGGGCAATCTGCCCTGAAAAATGTTGCAGCGCACTTTGCAAAGGAGCACTGTTAATGAAGCTCCATTCAAAGTCTTCCTGCTCTATTGGAAGAATAATTTTTGCGGGATCAGCTGCCATTAATTGCAAACACCATTGATGGCAATTGATTATCAAATGAGCGATCAATTCTAACAACGTGGGTGCTGTCTTTTTTTGTTGATGGGGCAAGAAGACCCATTACAGAATGTGCAAAGGATCTAACCATTTTTCACTCCATTGGCCAGTGATACCTGTAGGATGAAAATCTGAATCGGTAATGAAAACAGTGATATCAATGGAAGGATTAACTCGATAAACCTGATGAGCAGAAATAGTTTGTTGGACTTCCTCCAGTGCTCGTTGTGCCTTTAGGAGTCATTTTTCGAGGTGAATTCAGATCAGGGTTCCCCTTTAAAATGCTAAACAGTGGGACAATTGTGCCATGCCTAGCTCCAAATAAGGACGTAACCAACTGATGGTACCCCAGCAATTTTTAGGCATCATTCAGAGTCTTCATAGAATCCATGAATTGCACCTCTTTTTTTCTTTTTCTTTTTATTTTTTTGTTGTTGTTATATTGCCACTTTATTAATAAAATCAATAAATGTTTTCATTATATATAGATAATGCTAATAATATTTAGTAAAGAGTGATACTTATATATAGTTTTTAAGTAATAATTAGATTTTTGGAGGTATTTATGGTGTTGTTTTATTTGTTTGTATTATTTATAATGTGTAATTTGGTTTTTGAATAAAGATAATTTTACAGATGGGTTTGTATTCGGGGTAGAATTTATTTAAATTGGGTTTTGTTTTTTTCTCTTAATAAATTTTTGATATGTATTATCAGGATTTTGGTTTTGTTTATTATATGTAGGGGTTCTAGATTGGGTAGGGTTTATTTGGTTGGTAGAGTTTTGGTTGTTAATTAATTGGGCAGTTTTTGTTAGGTATTTTTGATTTGCTGGAGTACTTGTGTAATAACAACTGAAGAAAGCCATGAGACTAGCAGTCTGGATAAAGAAGATGTATAAGCAGTTAGAAAATAAAAGGTAGGATCCTGAAGACACGTGTCTTTTAGGTGATCACACAAAGAGATAATAAAACATATGCAAGCCAGCTGTAAATGCTATAACAATACCTTATAAATAATTCTTATCACAAAAATCATTGAGTTCACAGTATATAATCAGTATATCAGCAGCAAGTATTTGAAGGGGTTAAAACAACATTTTTCAAACATTCATGTCATCTTAAGAACAGTCTTGAAAGACTTTTTTATTTAACTTTTTTAAAGGTGGTTTTTTATTATTGTGAGTATATAGAGTTTATTTTGGTGTATTTGGGGTAGTGTGATGCATTTAATTTGTTAGGTTTTTTCATATTTATATTTAGATTATTTTTTATTATATTAGAGGGGTTTTAGTTGTTTGGTTTGTTTGATTATAGTATATGTTTTATAGTTATGGATAATTTGTAAAATGTTGTTTATAGTTAGAATTATTTTTGGTTTTGTTTATTTATAGGTAGTATTTTTATTTTCATGATTTGAGGTATTGAGTTTATTTCGTTAGGGTTTTTTGTGTTGTTAATTTAGGTGTATTTTGATATTTTTATTTTTGTAGTTTGATTTATTTGTTGATTGTTTTGGTGTCTTTTATTAGTTTTAGTTTTGAGGATATGGGTATTTATATGGTGAATTCTTATTTTCGGTTTATTTTTATGATGTGATAGGAATTGTTAGTGAAAAGTGTGTAGTGTGTTTCTTTAGTTGGTAGCTGATTGTATGGTGGAGTTTCTTTAGTATGTTATTTGGTTTTGTTTTTCTTTGTTAGTGAGATTAAATATTTTATATTTTGGTTAGTTTGTAATTATTGTTTTTTCTCAGAATCTGGAACAACCACCCAACTCTTCCCTGTGTTCCCCCCCCACCCCCCTCCTCATCTATGGCGTCGATAATTCCATTCTCGGGCATCCTCATCTTCTATAGCAAGTCCCAATTCCCCATTTCCAGAGCTCTCAATTTGACAGATTCCCAAAAACGTCCCGGGCGCTTTGGTCGCACTGTCGCCTGACACGGCGGCAGAGTCCACAGGTGGCTCTGGGGCGATCTCGGAGCACGTCGGTGCCGGCGCTCAACTGCCAGGCCACTCTCCAGCTGCGGGACACGCTGTGGATCTTCTTCCTTGTCACTGTCCGCGTCCCGTGGCAACGGCACACGGGACAGCCTGAAGGAGGCGGGGGACGGCGGGCCAGCTGGAAACGCCGAGGCGAAGGGGGATAGCCATGGCGGGCACTGCGGTCGGCGACGACGAAACGGCAGAAGGCACGGTGCCCGCAGTTCTGCATGCGGCAGAGGGAGGACGTGGTGCAGCCGCGTGCGCTGATCTCGCAGATGGGAACGGAGGGGTTGAAGGGACAGCGGCTCCGGCCGCGTCACCTGTCTGCGGTGGGGGCTCTCCCGCCGCCTCCTGCGATGCAGAGGAAGGAGGGGCCGAAGGGGGGAACGAAGATGTCTGCCACAACGGCTCCGCCGCATCCGCTTGAGACGCAGAGAGAAGGGAGCGGGGGGAGCGAACGGAGGAGTACGCTCGGCGATTTCCGGCTGGGGCTCTCACGGGGAGAGGGACACCCCAGGAGAACGCAATCTCGGGGCGAGGGATAGATTTTACGAGCAATGTTGGTGTCTTTCAGGCTTCCGGGCGAAGCCGAGGGAGCCCCGTCAGTCCCGCCTCCCTCCGGTATGTCAGTGTCTATAGAAGGATCGTCCTTGCCCTCTGACTCCCCCATATCCGTATCGACCTCCCCCGGGGTCCAGTACTGTTCTGATACAGCAATTCTTATGGGCTGTAATGCGTCCTTCCACACATAAAGGACAATTTATTCCTCTGTAGAGGTTTGATTCCCCATCTTGAAGGGAACCTCTTCCCAGCAGCCTGTCTAAGCAGTGGTTTGATCCGAAACAAACTCTCGCGTGCTGGGGACCCGTCCTAAGTAGCGTCTAGGCTGGTTCCACTACCCGTGGTAACAAAAGACTAGCCCCCTCTGGGAGGGCGCGGGGGAAATCACCGTACCTCTCGTTTCGGAGGAAGGAGGGCAATTCCAAGTCTTCAGTCTTGGCTGCAATGACGTCGGAGATTACCGGACTCTTGTTCGTCAGTCTCGGCTGCACAGAACGGCGGGGTCCACCAGATGTCGCTCTTGTATTAAGGACCGATGAATGAAGCGAGACAGACTCCTAGGTTCTCAGAAGGCATAATGCGAAATTTATTAGACTTACATTCTTTTATAGACAATTCCGACAAAGCTGAACCTGACTGGCCCTTAATCAACACTCCTCATACCATTGGCTAATTAGGAACAACACCCTTCTCATAAACATCTTTACAAGTAAACAATGCATTCAAAACACCAGCTACAAAGATTAAAGATTGTTTTAATTCTTTCTCTGAACTTTCTCAAAACTTCACAGAACAATGCCTGGGAAAGTTTATCTGACTCTTTCTTTTACCAGACTGTCAGCATCCCCATCCCTCTGCTTTTGCTGTGGTCTTGTCTTGACCCTGACCAAAACACGTGTCAAACGATTTTGTGGCCTGCAGCATTTAGATCAATCTCATTGATTTTAATAGAGCTGTTGTGTTTTATTATGTTCCAACTTGTCCTGGGGTGACTTTATGATGCTGAATTGTATCCCCATTCATCTGTTTAGCCCAGAAATAAGTTTTGTGCCTTTAAAACTAGACCTGAAAGTGAAGAGGGGGAGAAGGAGAAGCGGTAGAATGTCTGAGGCGGTTGTATTCAAAAACATTAGAGATAAGAGCTTTCCTTCTCACAGACTGTGTTGTCTGCAGTACAGATATGCTGGAGAGAACTCTCCTTTTCTTTTAGTTAGCTTCTTTTTTTTTTGCTAGCCGATGCAGAGAAGTTTGCTGGACTGTGTTTTTTCTTTTTCTTGGAACTGTTCAAGCCTGCTCTGGACTGAAAACCCAGAGCACTGGAAGCTCACATCTGTGGCCCACCAGGGCCTGGAACACTGCATTTTCCAGTGCAAGAAGGACTGATAAAAGACTGAGCGAGATGACCTATACCCCACGAAAATGACTTTCTGAATTTGCCATCACTTCAGAACAGCAAGGGGTTTTATTGTTTAATATTGTTCATTTTTTAAATGCTTGTGAATATTTTGCTTGTTAAATAAACAGTTTTTTCCACTTTTCTCCAAGGAAATCTTTTCCCGAACCAGTTGGGGGAGGGGCCACTTGAATTTGCTTTCTAGAGGGACCCCATTTGGAGGTTTCCTTCCAAATTTGCCCTAAACCAGGACAAATACATTTATTGGCGCCCAACACATGGCTCGAGAAAATGGAAAAAACCTGTACTGATTGCATTTTGGTTGTACTTACTCTGTATTGGGATAAAGCAGTCAGTAGCCATGTTGCTTGAATTCCTCATGTCTCTCTGGATGGAGGCCTTCGTGTGTCTCTGGTCCCTAGGCTTTTCTGAGGTTTTAATACCTTTCTAGTCCCTAGGCTTATTTTCTTATATGAAATAGACAGTGTTGTCCCTAACACATAGTTTTTACAGTAAAGGGCCACGGATTAGAATAGCTATTGTGCTGGGCTTGGTGATAATGATTTATAGGGAGTTTACAAAGGTACTGGGGTTTGTTCAAGATATGAATAGCTTATGGTTTCTTTGTCCTAACCGGCGTCCTAGTTCCAGTGGCATATTTTGGGGGTTCATTAGTAATTGCACCCAGTTTGTTAGAGGGGGAGCAGGGGATGAGGCTTTTCAGCCTTTGCTTTCCTTCTTCTTTTATGAATCTAAGTCACTTTTTGAGAATATTCATTTCCCCTGAATATTAAAGAGACCACCTTCCTGGTACTTAATCTGGTAAGCTTCCTCTATGTAGAATGCAGCTTCTCTAGAATGAGGCCTGAGATGTTCAGAGGAGCTGATGAGACCCCTGACCCAGAAGTAGACCCAGGCATGGAAAATTCTGAGTGGTGTGGAGAATGGGAGGATATGGGCCAAACCCTGAAGGAATTTTCTGACCCTGTAGACTGTGACTTTCCCCATGAACAAATACAGAACCCAGCTGAGGTGGGGAAATACCTGAAAAAGAAGTGCCATGATGACTGGAAGGAGAAAAAGATCATTGCAATAATCTGGGCCCTGGCATATGCTTATCACACATGGCTAGATACTGTAGGGCAGCAGATAGAGGCAGGGGGCAGGGAGATAAATGAGCAGCTACCCCAGTCATTCAGGCTGCAGCCAACACCCCAGTTACTCAGGTTGTAGCTAAACCAGACAGTGAGCCTAAGCCAGCAGCTAAGCCAGAGAGTGAGCCTAAGCCACTGGCAGTCACTACCCCAGGAAAGAAGCACAAAACCAAAACTGATCGACCAGTGGATGATCATGATCTGGGGGAAGGATCCTCAAAGCCAGCTCCTGACACAAAATTAGAAGTCAAAGCAACTGACTCAAAATCAGAAGCCACTACTGAGTCCTTTTCCCTGAAGGACCTTCGTGGCCTGAGAAAGAATTGCACTCAATGACCTGATGAATCTACAACTAGTTGGTTAGTCTGTCTTTGGGATGCTGCTGGTGAGGCTACAATTCTGGATGGTACTGACATGAGGCATTTGGGATCCCTGACATGTGATCCGGTTATGGACCAAGGAATGATGGGGGGGGTAACCTTCACAGTCTCTGGGTACGGATCTTGGGAAATGTGGCACAAAGATATCTGTGTGCAGATGATCTCTATATGCAGCAAACCCAGTGGAAGACCATAGAACAAGGTATTCAGTGCTTGAGAGAAATGGCAGTGGTAGAGATTGTCTTCTCAGATGACCTAGACACTAAATCCAGACTTGGTACCATGCACTTCCATGATGTGACGAAAACTTGTAGGACATGGCCCACAAGAATACGCTTCTGCTTTAGCAAAAAGGAAGTGGGATGGCAGGGAAGAGACCATGCTTGATATGGCAAAGAAGCCCCGAGAATAAGCAGATGCTCTGCATGGCCCAACACATGCAAGAATTGCTGCTGTGGAAACATGTCTGTAGAAATTAGAAGATAAGATAGAGAAGAATGGCAAGAAACTCAGATTAAAAAGGGCCTTCTCCAAATCTTGGCAGTACAGATTAGAGGTTGTGGTACCAAACATAGACGTTCCCCAGATAGGGAGAGAAGGTACATTCAACAATGTGAGCTGTGGTTCTTCCTGCGTGATTGCGGAGAAAACATGAGGAGATGGGATGGAAAATCTACTGCTGCTCTGGCACAACAGGTGCTTGAATTGAAGGACAGCAAGACTCAGAGAAGAAGTTCCACTAAAAAGGAAGCAGCTCCAGTAGCCTGTAGCTGAACTGCCAGGTATCATGATGATGACAAGTCAAATCCCCTTGAAGGAAGCTCTAAGACATACCCAGGGAGGAAGGATAACCAGGCTTAGAGGAGCCCTGCCTCTAGCCAGGTAGAGGCTAGGGAAAACCATGTTTTCTGGACTGTGTGGATTCATTGGCCTGGCACATCCAAACCACAAAAATATGAGGCCTTGGTCGACACTGCTGCGGAGTACACAATAATCCCATCAAGACATGTGGGGGAAGAATCTGTTTCTATTGCTGGTGTGACAGGGGGATCACAAGATTTTACTTTGGTGGAAGCTGATGTGAGCCTGACTGGAAATGAGTGAAAGAAACACCCTGTTGTGACTGGCCCAGAGGCCCCATGCATTTTGGGCACAGACTTCCTCCGAAGTGGGTATTTCAAAGACCCAAAAGGACTCAGGTGGGCATTCGGGTTAGCGGCTGTAGACACAGAAGATGTTAAGCATTTGAACACCTTGCCTGGACTATCAGAAAACCCATCTGCAGTAGGACTCCTGAAGGTGGAAGAGCAATAAGTATCAATTGCCACTTCCACAGTGCATTGCCGACAGTACAGAACAACTTGAGATGCTGTGACTCCCATCCACAAGATGATCCATGAGCTGGAGAGCCAAGGGGTGGCCAGCAAAACCCACTCACCCTTCAACAGTCCCATTTGGCCTGTGCGTAAATCTGAAGGAGAACGGAGATTGACTGTGGACTGTCATTCGTGCTTTGAATGAAGTGACTGAGCACTGAGCGCTGCTGTGCCAGGCATGTTGGAGCTCCAGTATCAGCTGGAGTCCAAGGCAGCGAAGCGGTATGCCACTACTGACATTGCCAATGCATTTTCCTCCATTCCTCTGGCAGCAGAATGCAGGCCTACATTTGTCTTCATGTGGAGGGTGACGCCTTAAGTTTTAGCTTTCATATTTTTCAGATTCTGTACTGCCTTAGTGTGTAACTCTGAACTTCAAATTAAGTTCTCGTCACAGTATAGTTAGACAAAACTATCCTTTTCCAGCTTGAGACTCAAGGACAACCGTTGCAGCCTTCAGGCCCAAAAAGCATAAAAAATGGTGAATTGAAGAAAGCAACCAGGAGGATGGAACTTCATAACCTGAAGATGTAATTGGACAATTAACCCCAATATGTTAATGGACCAAAACTTATAAAAGTGTGAAAACTCGTGACCATCGTCCATCTTGCATCCATCTTGGGTCCATCTTGGGCAGAGCCCTGGCCAGGATCTTGTACTGCCCAGGGTGTATCCTTGTAAGGCCTTTTAATAAATACCTACTTTATTCTTTTAACTCTGTCTAGCCTCTGTTCTAGGTAAGCCTTACAAGGCATCAGGGGAGTGCAGAACACCTGGAACCAATTGCCCCAGGGCATGGAAGCACAGTCCTACCCTCTGCCATGGAGTGATCCAGACTGCACTAGAAAAGGGTGAGGCTCCAGAACATCTGCAGTACATTGATGACATAATTGTGCGGGGGAACACAGCAGCAAAAGTGTTTGAGAAAGAAGAGAAAAACATACAGATTATCCTGTGCTTGTTTTCTGCTCCCTCTTTCTACCTCTGTTGAGGTCGGGATTGAAGGCACTTGAGATGATATTTTGCGTTCAGACTCAGGTGTTTATTGTTTCTTATCAATGTTACAGTCTCACAGCAGTGAGTTCTGCAGTCTTTCATTAGTAAGGCACAAAATGGCTAACTAACTCTTGTTACAAGGTCTTTTAAGGCTAAACTATCCAATTAAGAAATGACACCTAAATTATTTTCCCTTTTAACCCACTAACTGATCACTTGAAGCCTGCAATGCAGACTTTTCTGTCCAGTTACAAAATACCACCCAAATCCATGAAGAAGAAGGAAGAAGAATGGAAAGAACAACCTTTCTCTGCCTCAAAACCTTCATCTTGCTTCATATTTATTTCTATATTCTAAAACCCCAAACTCTAAGTTTTCCACCCCATGATATTATACAATTCTTACCAACTACACACCTGTAATCCCAGTGTTATCAATCAATTTTGGAAGCTTGTTCCATGGCATCAGGTCAAATGCAGCGCTCTCCTAGGGGTCAGTGCCTGTCAGCACAGAAAGTTTAAAATTCTCAGCACCCAGGGTTCCAACACTCCTGGAAGCCAGCTTCACCATCAAGAAGAGCAAAGTTAAGGGACCTGGTAGAGATACAGTTCCTGGGAGTAAAGTGGAGAGATGGATGGCGTCAGATTCCCATCGATGTCATCAATAAGATCACAGCTATGTCTTCACCAACCAATAAGAAGGAAACACAAGCTTTCTTAAGTGCCATAGGCTTTTGGAGAATGCATATTCCAGAATACAGTCAGATCGTGAGCCTTCTTTACCTGGTTACCCGCAAGAAGAATGATTTCCACTGGGGCCCTGAGTAGCAACAAGCCTTTGCCCAGATCAAGAAGGAGATCGCTCATGCGGTAGCCCTTAGCCCAGTCAGGACAGGACCAGATGTGAAGAACGTGCTCTACTCCGCAGCTGGGAGCCATGGTCTGTCCTGGAGCTTTTGGCAAAAGGTGCCTGGGGAGACTCGAGGCCGACCACTTGGATTTTGGAGTTGAAGCTACAGAGGGTCTGAAGCCAACTACACTCCAACAGGGAAGGAAATTTTAGCAGCCTATGAAGGAGTCCAAGCCACCTCAGAGGTAATAGGAACTGAAGCACAACTCCTCCTGGCACTCCGACAACTGGTGCTGGGGTGGATGTTCAAAGCAAAGGTTCCCTCTACCCACCATGCCACCAATGCCACATGGAGCAAGTGAATTGGTCTCATCACACAGTGTGCCCGTATCGAAAAATAATTACAAATTGTATGAAAGTGAAAACTTTGGTCTCACTGACGAAGAGGAGCAAAAACAAGCGACACATGTTGAAGAAGCTCCACCATACAACCAACTGCCAGCAGAAAAAACATGCTACGCTCTTTTTACTAATGCTTCTTGTGGCATCAAAGGGATGAAACCAAAGCAGAAAGCAGCCGTATGGAGCCCAACATGACAGGTCGCAGAAGCTACTGAAGGAGAAGGTGGATCAAGCCAATTTGCTGAACTCAAAGCTGTTCAATTAGCCCTGGGCATTGCTGAAAGTGAAAAGTAGCCAAAGCTCTACCTCTACACTGATTCATGGATGGTAGCCAATGCTCTGTGGGGATGGCTGGAGAAGTGGAAAAAGGCTAATTGGCAGCATAGAGGAAAACCAATTTGGGCTGCTGAAGAGTGGAAAAACATCGCTACCAGGAGAGAGAAACTATCTGTGAAAGTCCGCCATGTAGATGCCTGTGTCCCCAAGAGTAGAGCTAATGAGAAGCACCAAAATAACAAGGAGGTAGACCAGGCTGCAAAGACAGAGGTGTCAAAGATAGACTTAGATTGGCAACACAAGGGAGAGGTTTTCCTAGTTCGATGGGTGTCAGAGCACAGCTGGTCTGTGGCTGGGCAATTAATTCGGCCATAAATAAGAAACCCAGTTCGGCTAGCCTGGTTCGATAAACAGATCCCTGAGTGGACAATTATAGGATATATTTAAACCCAAACAGGGACTTCACCCAATCACATTCCATCCTAAGTTGCAGACATCTCACTGGTCAAAGATCTGGGCGGCTTTAAAACACAGACTAATCAGCTGTCTAAGCCTGGGAAATTCAAACTCCCTATATAAGGAGGGTCAGAAAAATAAAACATGCTGTTGTCACAAGGATCTCTGAGAGTTCGTGTCATCTCTGTCTCCAACCAATGACCCCACGTAACAGATGGGCTCATGATGCTTCAGGTCATCAGGATAGAGATGCCACCTATAAGTGGGCTTGAGGCCGAGGGGTAGATTTAACCATGAACAGTATATCTCAGGTTATCCATGACTGTGAGATGTGTGCTGCAATCAAGCAGGCCAAGCGGGTGAAACCCCTATGGTGTGGAGGGGGTGGTCCAAATATAAGTATGGAGAGGCCTGGCAGATTGACTATATCACACTGCCCCAGACATGCCAAGGTAAGCACCACGTGCTGACAATGGCAGAAGCCACCACGGGATGGTTGGAAACCTACCCTGTGCGTCATGCTGCTGCCCAGAACACCATCTTAGGTCTTGAAAAGCAAGTCCTTTGGAGGCATATTACCTCCAAGAGGATTGAGTCAGACAATGGGACTCATTTCAAGAACAGCCATATCAACACCTGGACTAGGGAACATGGCATTGAGTGGGTATACCATATCCCCTACCACGCACCAGCTGCAGGCAAAGTGGAGAGGTACAATGGACTGTTAAAACCCACCTTGAAAGCATTGGGTGGGGGATGGTTCAAAAAATTTGGAGCACTATCTAACAAAAGCCACCTGGTTAGTTAACACCCGAGGTTCCACCAATCGAGCAGGCCCTGCCCAGTCTGAGCCCGTGCATACAGCAGATGGAGAAAAAGTCGCAGTGGTACATGTCAGAGGTTTGTTAGGGAAAACAGTTTGGATCAATTTTGCCTCAAGTACAGACAAACCCATTTGTGGGGTTGTCTTTGCTCAGGGACCAAGTTGCACGTGGTGGATAATGCAGAAAGACAGAACAACACGATGTGTACCTCAGGGAGATCTGATTGTTGGGTGAGAACTATGTGTAAATATCACTGTTTGCTGAATGTCACTGCCTTTGTCTGTATATAGCTGTATACTGCATATATGTGTATATATATATGTATGTATAAATGTATGTGTGTGTAGAGTTAGAATATATATTAGTTGTGGTAGTAAGCTGATGATATGGGGATAAGGGATGAAATGTCTTGTGGTGACTTTATGATGCTGAATTGTATCCCCATTCATATGTTTAGCCCAGAAATACGTTTTGCACCTTTAAAACTAGATCTGAGAGTGAAGGGGAGGAGACATTAGAGATAAGAGCTTTCCTTCTCACAGACTGTGTTGTCTGCAGCACAGATATGTGGGAGAGAGCTCTCTGTGGGGATCCTGGGGGACATCCCCTGGGTTGGGAAAACACAAGAAGCTTCCCTCAAAAAAGCTGTTAAGACTCCATTGGTTCCTTCCCCTCTTCCTATGTCCCTGAGCCACTCCCTCCCTATTCCCTCATTGGCCCTTATCTTTGTACTGCCCCGAGACCAGGTTCACCCCCAGGGTCCCTCGGGAGAGGGAAAACCTGGACCCTCCATTTGTGTGTGCCTGGGACCTGAACATCTTAACGGGCAGCTGAATAAAACATCTGTGGATACCATGCAAAGGCCCTTTTTGCTTCCTTACCCTGGACTTTACTAGCAGCAATTCAGGCTGCAACAGCTCTCCTTTACTTTTAGTTAGTTTTTTGCTAGCTGATGCAGAGAAGCTCCCCGGACTGTGGTTTTTCTTTTTCTTGGAACTGTTCAAACCTGCTCTGGACTGAAAACCCAGAAAAAACAATGGGAGTTCACACCTGTGGCCCAGCAGATTAAGATTAAAAGATTAAATTAAAATTTAGAGCCAGAAATCAGGCATTAATTTTTTTTTAATTTCTGTAGTCTAACAGAGATTAAGCTGGGAAAATAGGACACCAAGCAAGCAAGGAGAAATCCCTTGGGGGAAAGGGAAGCAGGAAAACATCAGTAGATATACCTCCAGATAGCCCCATAAA
Organism: Serinus canaria; assembly: GCF_022539315.1. NCBI lineage: Eukaryota > Metazoa > Chordata > Aves > Passeriformes > Fringillidae > Serinus > Serinus canaria. The sequence goes on from NC_066342.1 coordinate 16,334,596, forward strand.
GGTATAATTGGCACAGGGGGAACATAACCTAACATGAAGAATAAAATTAAAATTATACATTATTGTATGATAGAATAAACTAAAATGAAAATAAGATCTAATAATTTATATTAGCCAAAGTACAGGTCCTTTTAGGGGTAGATATGCCAAGCTTTGAATATTCATGTGAATACTAAGGAACTATTTAGCCAAGAAGAAAGTGATTATGCAGCCTATTGGAAGGGGGAGGCTTCTTTAAAGGCAAAGGAAAGACTAGGATCTCTTATATCTTCTATCCCCTTCATATTCGCCAGTACCTAGGGTACCCCCTTTACCCCCTGACGGACCTAATAAAAATACCAGGGGAAGACTGGTCCAACAAAATGAATCGAAAAATGCCAACCAAGCAGTGGGATAATATCCCCTTCAGGAAGTACCATTGGGAGAGGCACACAAGGGAATCGGGTTTATAACTGCCCCACTTAATTCCTCCAAAGTGAGAACATTCAAAAAATAATTAAAAGGTCTACTAGAAGACCCCCTTAAACTATCAGAACAAGTAGATCAATTTTTGAGACCCAATGTTTATACCTAAGATGAAATGCAATCTATAACAAACCTTTTGTTTATACCTGAAGAAAAACAAATGATCCTAGCAGCAGATATGTGTCCTAGGGTGATGTTATGATGCTTGTATCCCCAATTTGTTTATGCTGGATGTTATATTCTGTGCCTTCAAGACTGGGTCTGACAGTAAATGTGGGGAGAAGAAGAAGCACGGAGATTCGTTATCAGCTGCACTCTCCCCCACAGTCTGCTGGAACATAGAACTCTGTTGTTGTCTGGGCACGGACAGGGCAGAACAGAACGCTCCTTTACTTTTTAGTTAGTTTAGCTAGCTGAGGCAGAGAAGGTTTCCCTGCATTGATTTTCATTCCCTTTTCTGGGAACCGTTCAAACCTGCTCTGGAATGGGACCCGGGGAAACACCAACAGCTCACACTTTGTGGCCTACTGGTACTGGGGTCTACTCTGGGCAGCAGCCTTTCCCAGTGCCGGAGGGACTGATAACAGAGTGACCATGCACAGGAGAGATATTCTGAATTTGTCATCTCTTCAGAGCAGTGAATGAGTTTTGTCATCTGGTATTGTTCATTTCTTGTGCTGGGGAGTGCTTGGCCTGTTAAATAAGCAGTTTTTATTCCACTTCTCTCTGAGGAAATTCTTCCCAAACCGGCTGGGGGGAGGGGCCGTATGGGTTTGCTTTCTGGGGGGGCCCTTTTGGGGGTTTTCTCCCAAATTTGCCCTAAACAAGGACAGTATGCAAATATGAGAAAGAACATACACACAGACTCCCTGTGGATCAGAAAATACCCTTGCAATGCCCTAATTAGGATCACAATAACCCCAGGGGAAGGCAAAACATGAAAGATTATAGAACATTAATAGTCAGGGGAATTAGAGAAGCTGCTCAACGAACTCAGAATGCCCATAAGGCATTTACTAAACAACAACAAAAAAAGAAGAGACCCCAGCTGAGTGGCTGGAGAGATTAAGAAAAAATATGAGACAATATTCAGATATACACCTTGATACAGTAGCTGGAAAAGCTTTATTAAAGGTAACTTTTATCACTCATGCTTGGTCAGATATAAGAAAAAAGCTAGAAAAATTAGATGAATGACAAGATAAGAGATCAAATACTCTGGTAAAGGAATCACAAAAAATATATGTCAGAAGAAGGGAAGAGAAAGCAAAGGCAAAAGCTAAAATAATGGCAACTTCTATTCCCAGAGGAACCAGCATATAAGGACCCACTCTCCTAACTGAGACCCCAGTTGAGGCAAAATAAATGGAACAAGGGGGAAGATCATAGAATCACAGAATCGCTAGGTTCGAAGAGACCTTAACTATCATCTAGTCCAACCCATGCCCTAACACCTCAACTAAACCATGGCACCGGGTGCCACATCCAGTCTTTTTTTAAACACATCCAGGGATGTTGACTCCACCACCTCCCTGGGCAGGTAACTCCAGTACTTTACCACTCTTTCAGTAAAAACTTTTTCCTAATATCCAACCTATATTTCCCTTGGCACAGCTGAACACTGTGTCCTCTTGTTCTGTCAGTTGCTGCCTGGAAAAAAAGACCAACCCCCACCTGACTACAACCACCTTTTAGGTAGTTGTAAAGAACAATAAGGTCACCTCTGAATCTCCTTTTCTCCAGGCTAAACAACCCCAGCTCCCTCAGTCCTTCCTCATAGGGCTTTTGTTCCAAGCCCCTCAACAACTTTGTTGCCCTCCTCTGGATGCATTTAAGCCTCTTAACATCCTTCCCAAACTGAGGGGCCCAGAACTGGACACAGCATTCAAGGTGCACCCTCACCAGTGCCAAGTACAGAGGAAGGATGACTTCCCTGGTCCTGCTGGCCACACTATTCCTGATACAGGCCAGGATGCCGTTGGCCTTCTTAGCCACCAGGGCACACTGCCAATTCATGTTCAGTCAGCTGTAGACCAGTACCCCCAAGTCCCTTTCTGCCTGGGAACTGTCCAGCCATACTGTCCTCAGCCTATAATGCTGCAGGGGGTTATTGTGTCCCAAATGCAGGACTCGGCACTTGAACCTATTAAACTTCATCTTATTGGACTCTATCCACCCATACAAATGTTCCAGGTCTCTCTGCAGAGCCCTCCTAGCTTCCAACAGATTGACACATTATCTTAGCTTAGTGACGTCTGCAAATTTACTAATAGTAGACTCAATACCCTCATCCATGTCAGGGGTTGAAACAGGGGGTTGGAAATTCAACTTGGGGTAGAAACCAATTTTGGGTTTTTCTTTAGTCTTTTAACTTGTGTGCTCACAAAAAGGCCTGCAGTGAGAACAAAGGAGACTCAAGGCTACTCAGAAAGGAATGAAACCATCCAAAATGAAGAGAGATAAGAAGAGGCCCCTCACTCACCTTGAGACTGAAGCAGACAAAAAAACTGAATCTGGGTTATAAACACCACATTACAACTACATGACTGAAAAATTGCGCAGGCTCATAAAATTGATAAGACAGTTTCATGCATATGCATAGGTCTTTTATGCATATGCAACAGGTTAGGGAATAAAGGAGACTTGGGAATTTTCAGGGGTGCGCATGTCCTTGGGGAGCATGCGTCCAGGGCTGAAATAAATCAAACCGGCTTTACAACTTTTACAAGATGTGGAGGTTTTTTTCTGCACAGCATCAATAAAAATATTGAACAGAACCGGACTCAGCACAGACCCTTGAGGGACACCACCAGTGACTGGCTGCCAATTGGATGCAGCACTGTTCACCACCACTCTCTGGGCCTGGCCATCCAGCCCGTTCTTAACCCAGTAAAGAGTGGTCCTGTCCAAGCCGTGGGCTGCCTGCTTTTCCAGCAGTGTGCTGTGGGAGACAGTGTCAAAGGCCTCGCTGAAGTCCAAATAGACAACATCCACAGCCTTTCCCGCATCCACCAGGTGGGTCACCTGGTCATAAAAAGAGACCAGGATGGTCAAACATGACATATTCCTCCTAAACCCATGCTGGCTGGGTCTGATACACTGGCCATCCTGTAAGTGCTGAGTGATGACACTCATTATAAACTGTTCCATTACCTTACTGGGTAGTGAGGTCAGGCAAACTGGCCTATAATTACCAGGATCCTCCTTCCCAACCTTTTTGTGAATGGGCGTCACATTGGCCAACTTCCAGTCATCTGGAACCTCACCAGTGAGCCAAGACTGTTATTAAATGATGGAAAGTGGCTTCTCAAGCTCATCTACCAGCTCCCTCATCACCCTGGGATGGATCCAATCTGGTTCCATAGATTTATGAACAGCCAAGTGGTTCAGCAGTTCTCTGACTGCCTCCTTCTGGATAGCAGGGGGACCATTCTGCTCCCTGACACCATCTACCATCTCAGAAGGACAGTTGTCCTGGGGACAAGCCATGTTCCCACTAAAGACAGAGGCAAAGAAGGCATTAAACACATGCGTCTTCTCATCTGCAGTTACGAAGTTCCCTCCCTCATCCAACAGAGAACTGAGGTTGGTCTTACCCTTCCTTTTGCTATTAACATATCTGTAAAAACATTTTTTATTATCCTTTACAGAATTGCCAAATTATTTTTGAACTGAGCTTTGGCCTCCCTAATTTTTTCCTACATGCCCTAGCAACCCCCTAAATATTTCCTGAGAGACCTGGCCCTCCTTTCAAAGATGATACATCTTTTTTTTACTCCGAAGTTCCTTCAAAACCTCCTTGCCCATCCAGCCTGGATGTTTGCCTTGTTGACTCATCTTTTGGCACACAGGGACAGTCTGTTCCTGTGCCCTCAAGATCTGTTTTGAAGCACACCCACCTTTCCTGGACTCCTTTGTTTTTAAGGGCTGCATCTCAAGGAACTCCCTGAATAATTCTCCTAAATAAGCCAAGTCTGCCCTCCGGAAGTCCAAGGTAAAAGTCTTATTGATGTTCCTCCTTTCACCAAATATTGAGAATTCTATAATTTCATGATCACTATGCCCCAAGCGGCCTCCAACCACCACATCTCCCCCCAGCCCATCTCGATTTGCAAACAACAGGTCTAACATAGTCCCTCCCTTGGTGGGCTCACCCACCAGCTGCAACAAAAAGTTGTCTTCCACACACTCTAAGAACTTCCTGGACTGCCTCTTTTCTGCTGTATTAAGTTCCCAGCAGATGTCTGGTAGGTTGAAGTCATCTACAAGAACAACGGCTGGCGATCCTGAAACATTCTCCAGCTGCTTATAGAATAAGTTGTCTACCTCTTCTTCCTGATTGGGTGGACAATAACAGACACCCAGTAGGATGTCAGCCTTGTTGGCCTTCCCCTTAATTCTTACCCATAGGCATTCAATTTCATCATCATTAGTTTCAATACCCATGGCATCAAAAGCCTCCCTAAATACAGGGCCACCCCTCCACCTCTTCCTCTTTTACTCTCTCTCTCAAAGAGCTTGTAGCCATCCAGTGTAGCACGCCAGTTATGTGAGCTGTCCCACCATGTTTCCGTGATGGCAACTACAGCATAGCATTGCTGGTGCACCAGGGCTTCCAGCTCATCTTGTTTGTTACCCATGCTGTGTGCATTGGTATACATGCACCTCAGCTGGGCTACTGATTTCACCCCTAACTCGAGCTTACCACCCTTGGGCTTGCTTCCAGACAGCCCAGCTGCATCTGCTTCCCCCTTCAAACCTAGTTTAAAGCCCTCTCAATGAGTTCTGCCAGTTCACGAGCTGAAATTCTTCTGGTCTTAACAGAGAGATGCAACCCATCCAGTTCCAGCAGGCCAGGTGTCATAAAAGTTGCCCCATGATGAAAGAACCCAAAATTCTGCTCATGACACCAACCCTTGAGCCACTTGTTGACAATGTGGGCTCTCCTATTCTTTTCACCATTTTTCTCTGCCATGAAAGGGACTGAGTAGAACACTACCTGTGCTCCTGCCCTATCAACTACTTGACCCAGTCCCGTAAAGTCTCTTTTAATTGCCCTGACTGTTGCAGTGTGATGTCATAGCTTGCCTCACTTATCCTGGTCCTTTCCCAGGCGCCAATCACCTCTCCTTTCCTCCACCCTGCCCCCTGCTGAGCGCTGTCTGTCAGTCCTGGCATTCCAGAAGGGCATCAAGTGATTGGCAGAATTCAAAAGATGCCTTACACCCCTGGAGGACATTGGGCCATCCAGATGTCATTTGTCCTTTAAGACTTCCCCCCCTGTACCTGGTTGGTAGCCCCCCGTGCCCCTTCCCTCCCCCTCTCCCCGGGGTTAAAAGGAACAGCAACCATGCAGTTCGGGAGTTCTGTTGGAGTTGTTACTGGATTCAGAGGCCTGTGGGCCAGGAATAAAGCTCTGGATCGAAACCCTCCAGCAGAACCGACTCCTTTCCTTCACCATCACCTTAAAGTTTGTCTGCCAGAGGTAAACCTGAGCTCCTGCATGTTTTGACTTGCCTCCATGCGCCCAGATGCAGCATCCAGATGGCCAAAAGGTGTCTCTGAGGTGAAATCACCATAGTTGCCGCCTTTGGTCAAGCAGCAAGGGCCAGACAAGCCCAGGCACGTCCCATCTGGCTATATTGGTATTATTCCAATACCTGACTGTCCTCTTTTCAATCTCATCACTGCCAGCCTGGAGTATCAGCAGTGGTTAATAATCAGCCTGGGAAATCTCTCAGTGATATCCCATACCCGGGCCCCAGGGAGGCAGCAGACCTCTCTGTGGGGTGGATCCGGTTGACATATGGGGCCCTCTGTTCCCCTCAGAAGAGAGTCGCCTACTATGACTACCCTTCTTTTCTTTTTAACGTTAGGGGTGGTGATCCGTCTGACAGATAAATAGAACAGAGCTCCATAAGAAAAAGTCCCTAAAAAAAGAAAAGTTGAACCTAACAACCAAGGCCCAATCTGTCACTATTTAAAAGAAATTAGGCATTTAAGGCATAACTGCCCACAGAGAGAAAAGGACCTGAAAATTTTTAAAGAAGCTCAAAACACAAATGAAAAGGGATATCTAGAACTCTACCTCCTGGGGTCCAAATATCAACAAGAACTCTTAATAACTTTAAAAGTAGGTCCCCAGGAGGAGGAATTTAAATTTTTAGTAGATACAAGGGCTAAGAAGGCATGTGTTTGTAGAATCCCAAAAAGATGTGAAAAAAACCAAAATAGAATTCAATTAGTAGGGGCAAAAGGAGAAAGAGTTAAAGCAGCAGTTATAAAACATGTAATATTTGAAGAAACAAACAAAATAGGGATGGGAGATGTTTTATTAGTACCAGGAGCAAGATATAATTTGCTGGGGAGGAATTTGCAAGCGCAATTAAATATCAGAGGGCTTTCAGAGGGAGAGAAAATTGTAGTCAAACTCCTCCAATTAAAAGAAAAAGATAAAAAACAAATTTAAAAAATAGTTTAGGCCAAGCCTGAAAATAAAGGCAAGTTAAACATAACCCCTATAGCAATTAAATTTAACAAAGATTACCCAATTTGAGTAAGGCAATACCCACTTACTTTAGAAAGAAAAGAAGGGTTGCAAAAAGTAATTAAAGAATTACTTAAAGATGGAACTTTAGAGCAGTGCATGTCTCCCCACAATACACCTATATAACCAATAAAAAAAATCAGATAGAACCTACTGGCTTGTCCAAGATCTGAGAGAAATAAATAAAAGAACTATAGATCGATATCCAATAGCACCCAATCCCTATACACTATTAAGTAAAATTCCCCCATGACATCAATAGTTTGGTGTAATAGACCTCAAAGATGACTTTTGGGCTTGTCCTCTAGCAAAAGAAAGTAAAGATATATTTGCTTTCGAATTGAAAGATCCCAATACAGTGAAAAAGCAACTCAGACCAAATTACCCCAAAAATTTACCAAATCCCATCATTTATTTAGACAAACTTTAGAAGAGGTAGTACAACTTTTCCCTACTGTACTTGAAGTAAAACTTATCCAATATATTGATGATTTACTTATCTCGGGGGAAGATAAAGTCCAAGAATTTACCATAAAGTTACAAAATTTTTAAGAGAACCAAAGACATAAAATATCAAAAGAGAAACTTCAATTTGTAGAAAATAAAATAAAATACTTAAGGCATATAAGTAGCCAAAGGAACCAGCGACTGAATCCTAAAAGGATGTCATGGTTTGGAATGGGAGGAAATTCAGGGGAGTGATGCAAAGCTTTTTGTGTAACTGACAGTGTTGAACCACTGAGAAGCTGGACAGGTCTCTGTGAAACACATGTTAAAGGGGAAAAAAGCCGGGAACTCTCTCTTTTTCCGGTCGGTGGGGAGGTGGCAGGCCCCGGCCCCCCTGTCTAGGCCAGGCCGGGCCTGGCGGTCCTGCCGCGGGCCGGGCTCCTTCCCCCCTCCCCGGTCCGCCCGCCATCCCACCCTCCCCTCCCATCGGCTCCGGTCTGGGTGGGCCGGGCTCCAGCAGCTGCTGGACAGGAAGACGGGGGAGGCTGCGGAGCCCTGGCCGGAGCAGGGCTGGCCGCGGCTCTGAAGATCTTGCTGTCAGGCTCTCTCCCCCAGCGCAGCTGACTAGAGACCCCTGCAGCCCATGTAGAAAACCAAAAACCAACCATGAGGCCGATCCTGACACAGCCCAGCCGCAGCTCCCTGTCACAAGTTACCGGCGGGTCAGGTAGGCCTCAGGCGTGATGTTAACCCTTTCAGTGCTTCAATCCTCCCTCGAGTGAGAGAAAGGAACAAGATGCAAGCATGTAAAAGAACAACATGTAGTATATGATATAGATAATTCATGCTTTGGAAACTGTATAAAAATTATAAAGATCCAACCATGCCTCTGACCCCCATGGCCAGAAGCAGGGCTTTTCCTTTCAAAAGATTTCCCGGACTCGACCACATAAAATCATGGCCATTAACGAGTGAATGAGTCTTTCCTGGGTGATCAGCGACCATTTCCCAGGAATGTCCAGAACATTCACCGAACAACACCTGGGAGAGATTACATTGAAGAACAGCGAAGTCCTGGCTACAACTTGTTATGAACAAAAAAAAGGTTACCGTTTTTTTTTTAAGAGAAGGAGCAGCAGAGGAGTTTTTGAGTTGATCTGAGAGTTGACCGTGTGCCAAGAGTTTTTTGTTAGTGAAATGCTGTAACCGCCAGTTAAGTATCCTTAAGTATCGCCATTTGACTCTCTATTGTGGAGGATTCTTGTTTTCCAGCACCACCCTAGTCTGTTGCCAGGAGGATGACAACTCCCCCTCCACGGTGGGGAGAGGGGGATATTTGCATCTCAGGAGACATGCAAATTTACCCCCAAACCCAGACTACCTTGGGACAGGACCTTTACCAAATCCTGGAAAATACCCCAAAAGAGGCAAGCTGAAGCAGATTTAAAAGGTCAGAGTGGTGTCTGGACAGCAGGGCCGAGGTCTGAAGCCGGCAGAGACGCTTGAAAACCTCGGTCACTCCTCGCCCCAACTACAAACGATGCCAGTCAGACCCAGGACCCGCTGAACTGACAACCCAAACTGAGAAAGCCTGGGTATACCCCACTGCCTTGCGAGGACAGGACTCCCGGCTCTTCCCCCTTGGGGACAGAGCTGCAAATCCTCCTCTTCTGATTCACTGCTGGGAGCGGCGCGGATCTGCCAAAACCCTCATTTTTGAGCTGATCACTTTAATAAAGGCATTAAAAGGAGGAGAATCTCCTGCCCTGTTTATTTCAAACTGAAAAGAAGATTATTTCGAGGAGCCCAGACAGCCATCCAAACCTATGGACTGACTTTTGTACGGGACTGAATCTGCATAGTTCCCGTTATACATATGTAGGAACTTACAGAAATCTTAGGTCATTTCTGCTCCAGGCAGAATGAACTGTATATAAGCTGGCTACTTGGAGCAGTTGGTGTGAAACTCTGGGGAGACGCTGACACTACGTCGGTTTGACCCAAGTTCACCCAGCGTCAAAGTCCGGGGTGGACGCTGTCTTGGCTGTGGCGGTTTTATAATATTCTATTTTTTGGTTGTCGATCTAATAAATTTATAAATTACTTTTACAAATTTGGCTACTAATTTGATCATTTACAACAAACATGAAGACATCAAGGTCAGAGAGGAAGAAGTTAAGTCCCAGATGGGAGGGTTGAGGAGATGCCTTGTTTTTGGAGCTGAAATCCTCTTGTAAGCTATGGAGAAAAGACTCTTTCCTTATAACGCATGAAACTATGGGGAGAATAAAGTGTTCAAATTGATATCAAGTAAAGGCCTCCATGTTAAAGTAAGCAGATGTTGAAAGGGCTGTGATCCCATGAGAAGTCTGAACAGAGAAAGAGAGAAGAGTAGTCCTGTGCTTCCAGGAGAAGAAGATCTCTGTTCCCAGGGATGGAGATGATTTTAGAAAAAGATAATGAGAACTTTTGCCTTTGAACAGCTCATCTTTAAAACAATACCCCATAAGTTGACATGGCCCATTGACAAGATGTGGGAAGGCTTATAGAAATGGGAAGGACTTCGCGATGGCAGGGTTCCCTGGGCAGCTGCAATTCATAACAAAATTGAGAGCCACAGGAGAACTGTTTTCTTTCTTCTTGTGGAGAAGTTTCCATAACCTTAACAAGAGGGACTTCTCTCCCTAAGTGAACTGAAGAAAGACTATTTTAGAGGTGGTAAACTGACAGGAAATTTTAGGTTTTGTTTCTTTACATTGTCAGTGAGAAAGAAAAGGTTGTGGGGGAGGAGAAGTGTTCTGTAGGGTTTGTTTTGATTTTTTTTTCCCCCCCTCTTTTTCTTTTGCTTGCCTTTAATAAAATTTTCTTTATACCCTTTTAAAGTCTTGAGCCTGCTTTGCCTTTCTCCTAATCCTATCCCACAGCAGGAAATGAGTGCTTTGGTGATTGGCCAGCACTGACGCCCACCACACTCATTAGTGCATTGGTTGGGGAAATATCAAAATTGGGAAATCTGAAATTGGCAAACTAAAACCACTACAAAGGATTACAAGAATACCCTCACTCCCCCAGCCAAAACCTAAAAAAGAAACCAGAAAGCTTTTAGGCTTATTAGGATATGTAGATTGCAGATAAAAGGGTGTATTTAAACTGTTAAATTTCTGTATGAAATATTAGTAAAAAATGAAAGTATGTATGAAAAAGAAGATAAACAAAAATTTGAATGTTTGGAACAAAAATTGATCAGTGCACCTACTCTAAGTTTTCCTGCTTTAGATAAACCTTTTTTCTTATTTGTAAATTTAGAAAATGGGGTAGCCCCATGGAGTCTTAGCCCAAGAATGGGGAGGGTCCAAGAAACCAGTAGCTTATCTGTGAAAGTTATTAAATCCTGTTAGTAAGGGGTAGCCAACCTATATCCAGGCAGTAGCTGCTACTACCTTACTAGTAGAAGAAAGCAAAAAAAAAACTTTTAGAAGAAAATTAAAAGTGCACACCCCACATGCGGTGAGAAATATTTTGAATCAGAAAGCTGACAAATGGCTCACTGATTCTCAAGTATGAAGCAATTCTAATAGAAAAGATAATCTAAAACTAATTAGAGATAAACACCTCAATCCTGCCCAATTTTTGTACAGAGAACCAATAAAAGTGTTGCATAAAAGTAGGAATCTTATATAAGAAAAGTTTTATAAAATCAGGGCTTAGGCCTGTCACTTCTAAGTACGGCTAAGCAGCTAACTAAGTTCCCATGTGAAAGAATCTTGGGAATGAAAAGTCAGTTAACACAACAACCTATTCTTGTAGAGGAAAATAAGTTGCACCTGTAATAACAAAAGATCTGTCTCATGAAAATCCATAAAGAAAAAGTGTAAACACCTGTAGATAGTCCTAACTTGTACACACAAGTACTTCTAATCAATGAATTGAGTGGCAAGAAAACTACCAGCCAATTTGAGTTGAACATGAGGTCTATGAAAACTGTATAAAAATTAGTTATTTGAATAAAGAATTGGCTTTTCTGTATGAAGAAACTGAGTCCCATCTGCTTTACCTGCAACAATAAAAGAACTAATACATAATTGCTTAGAAATCATAAACTATCAGACCAAAGTGAAGAAAGATCTAACAAACAAACCCCTTCAAGGTGGGAAGCAATTATACATCAATAGGTATTCAAAGATAATTCAAGAGCAGCAAAGGTCAAGATATGCTATAATAGATGAAAAATTAGAAACCATAGAAAAGAGAAAGTTACCCCTCAGCTAGTCAGCTCAAACACATGAGTTATACGCTTTAAAACGAGCCCTCAAAATACTAACACAAGAGAGGGGGACTGTATATACTGACTCTAAATACTCCTTTAGAGTAATGCATACTTTTTGGGAAAATCTGAGAAGAAAGAGGACTGTTAAATTCAAAAGAGAAATGATTAATTAATGAAAAGCTTATCTCAAAAGTATTGCAAGCTTTACAATTTCCAGAAGAAGTTGCTGTTGTGCATGTTTGCGGACATCAGAAAAGGACCATTTTAGAAATACAAGGAGAGAATTTAGCAGACTTAAAGGCTAAAAATACAGCCAAGTCAAGGGAAGAGAAAATAATGATATTCCTAACCCCCACAGAAAAAAAATTCAAGATATCCCAGTACTCAGTGAAATAAATGAAAAAAATTTTCTTGAAATAAGAGCAAAAAAAAAGGCAATAAAGGGAAGTGGGTATTACCTAATGAGAGACAGTTGTTAAATAAACCACTGGCCAAGAAAATATTAGAAAGCATGCATAACAAGACTCATTAAGGTACCCAAGCACTGAGTGATCAGTTCCTGAGAAATTTGGGTTGCATGAGAGTTTTTAGAATATCTAATCAAGTAACTAAAAAGTGTGTAATATGCCAAAAAGTAACAAAAAAGTAATGAGGAAAGCATACCAAGGAAGGTGAGAATTTGCCTTACGACCCTTTCAAAGTATCCAAATAAGTTTTACTAAACTTTCCCACGTGCAACACTAAAATTTTTTGCTGTTAATGGTAAATCATTTAACTAATTGGATAAAGGCAGTACCAACTGTTAAAGCGACTACCAATGTTATATGCAAAACTCTTTTAGAATTAATCATTCCCTGATATAGAATAGTAAACAACATCAACTCAATTCAAAGAACCCATTTCACATCAAAAATGCTACAGCAGATAGTCCAAGCTCTAGGTATAAAATAAAAATTACACACTCTGTAGCATCCACAAAGTTCAAGACAGGTTAAAAAGATGAATCAAACTCTTAAAAAAACTCTAACTAAACTAATTATTGAAACCCAAATGTTGTAGGTAAAATGCCTACCCTTAGCTTTATTAAAAATAATAACTCAACCTAGGTCAAATTTAAGGATTTCACCTTATGAAATTATGTTTGAGTTACCTTTTCTGATTTCGCCACCTAAGATTGCCACCTATGAAAAAGGGGAAGACAGTATCAAGAGATATGTCCTGTCTATAGCACAAACCCTAAAGGGATGTCCTAGGGTGACTGTTATCCCCATTCGTGTGTATGTAATTTATGCTGGATATTATGTTCTGTGCCTTTAAGACTGGCAGAGTGAGAGTTTTGTTTTGGGCCTCCTATCAGCTACTCCGCGGGACATACAGATAGCACCAGTGCATGTTGCGGCTTCTCTGCTTTTTGCCCTGCTTTTTGCTCTCGCTCTTGCTTCTGCTTCGCTTCTGCTTTGCTTGCTCTTGCTTCTTTCCCCCCTTCTCATTAGTTACCTTAGCTAAACAGTCCAAATTCCTTTCTGGACTGTTCTCCCCCCCCCCCCCCCACCCCCCCCCCCCCCCCGTTGGACCTGCTGACTGCTCCGGACTGGGATTCAGAACACCGAGAGAGAGAGGTTACACCTTGTGGCTGCAGCAGCTGCCTCAGCACCGGAGGGACTGACAACAGCAAACCCCCAGGAGAGACTTTTCTGAATTTGTCATCTTTCTCAGAGCAGTGGAAGAGTGGTGTCATCCGGTATTGTTCATTGTGTGTGCTGGGGGGTGCTGTGCTTGTCAAATAAACAGGTTCTTTCCACCTCTCTCCGAGGAATTCTTCCTGAACCAATTGGGGAAGGGGCCTGTGGGTTTGCTTTTGGAGAAGCCCTTTTTGGGGATTCTCTCCAAATTTGCCCTAAACCAGGACAAATCTTGGCGCCCAACGTGGGGCTCGAGAGAGAGTGGAGAGACCCTGTTTTGAGTGCATTTTGGTTACCATTATTCTGTTTCAGTGTAAAGCAGTTAATAGACATGCTTTTTGAATTCATAATGTCTATTGGGGGGAAGGCTTGCATGCATTTCTGGTCCCTAAGGTTTTTTGAGATCTTAATACCTCTATGGTCCCTTGGTTTGTTTTCTTATCCAGAAATAGCTCTTGTATTGTCTCTAATACGTAGCTTTTACAGCAGAGGGGCAGTGACCAGAGTAGCTATCCTGCTGGGCTTGGTGGTAATAGCTTGCAAGAAGTTTGTAAACATGCTGGGGTCTGCTCCAGGTGTGAATGGTTCATGGCTATGGTTATGCATCCAGATTGTTAGAGGAAGAGCAGGGGGTGAGGCTTTTCAGCCTTTGCTTTCCTTCTTCTCCTCTGAATCTGTTGCATCGCTTTTGGAGAATGTTCAGTTTCCCCTGAATGTTAAGAGACCATCTTTCTAGTACTCAATCTGGTAAGCTTGCTCTATATAGTCTGCTGCATCTCTAGAATGAGGGCTGAGATTTCTAGCCGGGCTGATGAGATCCCTGACTCAGGAATAGACCCAGGTGTGGAAAATCCTAAGTGGTGTGGGAAATGGGAGAATATGGGCCAAATCCTGAAGGAATTCTCTGACCCTATAGTCTGGGACTTTCCCCATGATCAAATTCAGAACCCAGTTGAGGTGGGGAAATATCTGAAAGAGAAGTACCAGGATGACCCTAAAGAGAAAAAGATCATTGCACTGAGCTGGGCCTTGGCATATGCTTATCGCACATTGCTAGATACAGTTGGCCAGCAGACAGAGGCAGCGGGGCAGGGAGACAAAACAGCCAAGCTAGATAGTGAGCCTAAGCCAGCAGCTAAACCAATGGCTGTAGCTACCAGCACTAGAAGTGGGAAATGCACGGGCAAGACCAATCGACCAGTGGATGATGATGAGGATGATGCAGGAGAAGGACCCTCAGCGCCTCCTGATGTAAAATCAGAAGTCAAAGCAGCAGGTGCCAGACCAGAAGCCCATATGGAGTCCTTTTCCCTGAAGGACCTCCGTGGCCTAAGGAAGGATTACACCCGGCGACCCGATGAATCCATAATTAGTTGGTTAGTCCGTCTCTGGGATGCTGCAGGTGAGGCCACAATCCTGGATGGCACTGAAGCCAGGCATTTGGGATCCCTGTCACATGATCCTGTCATCGACCAAGGAATGATGAGGGGGGTTAATCCTCACAGCCTCTGGGCACGGGTCTTGGACAGTGTTGCACAAGATACCTGTGTGCAGATGATCTTTATATGCAGCAGACTCAGTGGAAGACCATAGAGCAAGGGATCCAACGCTTGAGAGAAATGGCAGTGGCAGAGATTATCTTCTCAGATGACGTAACAACTAGGAACCCCAGACTTGGTACCATGCACGTCTGTGATGTGGCGGAAACTTGTACGACTCGGGCCACACGAATATGCTTCTGCCTTAGCCATAATGAAGCGGGATGAGAGGGATGAGACCGTGCTGGATATGGCGAAGAAGCTCCGAGCATATGCAGACGCTGTGCATGGCCCAACACATGCCAGGATCGCAGCAGTGGAAACACGTCTGCAGAAGTTAGAGGATAAGATAGAGGAGAATCACAAGAAGCTCAGGGAGGAAATTAAGGAAAGACCTTCTCCAAATCTCAGCAGTACAGATCAGACGTCCTAGTGCCCAATACAGACGTTCCCCAGATGGAGAGAGAAGGTACACACCCCACGAGCTGAGCTGTGGTTCTTCCTGCGTGATAGTGGAGAGAACATGAGGAGATGGGATGGGAAATCTACTGCTGCTCTGGCACGACGGTACGTGAATTGAAGGAAGGCAGGACTCAGAGAGGGAGTTCCACCAAGAGGGAGCAGCTCCAGTTGCCCATAGCCGAACTGCCAGATATGATGATGATATGTCTGATCCCCTTGAAGGAACATCCAAGACATATGCCCAGGGAAAGAAGGATGACCAGGCTTAGAGGGGCCCTGCCTCTAGCCAGGTAGAGGCTAGGGAAAACCGTGTTTTCTGGACTGTGTGGATTCGTTGGCCTGGCACATCTGAACCACAAGAATACAAAGCTTTGGTGACACTGGTGCGCAGTGCACATTAATCCCATCAAGACATGTGGGGACGGAGTCTGTGTCTATTGCCGGTGTGACAGGGGGGATCCCAGGATTTCACCTTGGTGGAAGCGGATGTGAGCCTGACGGGAAATGAGTGGAAGAAACACCCCATTGTGACTGGCCCGGAGGCCCCATGTATTTTGGGCATAGATTACCTTCGAAGTGGGTATTTCAAGGACCCAAAAGGACTCAGGTGGGCATTTGGGATAGCAGCTGTAGTGACTGAGGGCATCCAGCAATTGAACACTTTGCCTGGGCTGTCCGAAAACCCATCTGCAGTAGGACTTCTGAAGGGGAGAAGAGCAACAGGTGCCAATTGCCACTTCCACAGTGCATCGCCGGCAGTATAGAACCACTCGAGATGCTGTGATCCCCATCCATAAGATGATCCGAGAGCTGGAGAGCCAAGGGGTGGTCAGCAAGACCCACTCACCCTTCAACAGCCCCATTTGGCCTGTGCGTAAATCGGAGGGGGAATGGAGATTGACGGTGGACTACCGTGCATTGAACGAAGTGACTCCGCCGCTGAGCGCTGCTGTGCCGGACATATTAGAGCTCCAGTACGAGCTAGAGTCCAGGCAGCAAAAGTGGTATGCCACTATTGACATTGCCAATGCATTTTCTTCTCCATTCCCTCTGGCAGCAGAATGCAGGCCTCAGTTTGCTTTCACCTGGAGGGGAGTGCAGTACACCTGGAAACCGACTGCCCCAGGGGTGGAAGCACAGTCCCACCATCTGCCATGGACTGATCCAGACTGCACTGGAAAAGGGTGAGGCTCCAGAACACCTCCAGTATATTGATGACATCATTGTGTGGGGGAACACAGCTGCGGAAGTGTTTGAGAAAGGGAAGAAAATCATCCAAATCCTCCTGGGAGCTGGTTTCGCCATTAAAAGAGCAAGTAAAGGGACCAGCTCGTGAGATTCAATTCCTAGGAGTGAAGTGGCAGGATGGACGGCGTCAGATCCCTACAGATGTCATTAACAAGATCACAGCTATGTCCCCACCAACCAATAAGAAGGAAACACAAGCTTTCCTAGGTGCCATAGGCTTTTGGAGAATGCACATTCCTGAGTACAGTCAGATCGTGAGCCCTCTTTACCTGGTCACCCGCAAGAAGAAACAATTTCTACTGGGGCCCTGAGCAACAACAAGCTTTTGCCCAGATCAAGCAGGAGATTGCTCATGCAGTAGCCCTTGGTCCGGTCAGGACAGGACCAGATGTGAAGAACATGCTCTACTCTGCAGCCGGGAACCATGGCTTGTCCTGGAGCCTTTGGCAGAAGGTGCCTGGGGAGACTCGGGGTCGGCCACTAGGATTTTGGAGTCGAAGCTACAGAGGCTCTGAAGCCAACTATACTCCAACGGAGAAAGAAATCTTGGCTGCCTATGAAGGAGTCCAAGCTGCCTCAGAGGTGATTGGCACAGAAGCACAACTCCTCCTGGCACCCCCGACTGCCGGTTGCTGGGGTGGATGTTCAAAGGCAAGGTTCCTTCCACTCATCATGCCACTGACACTACATGGAGCAAGTGGATTGCCCTTATCACTCAGCGCGCCCGTATAGGTAAACTGAATCGCCCTGGGATTTTGGAGGTGATTACAACTTGGCCCGAAGGTGAAATTTTGGTGTCACAGATGAAGAACCAGACCCAGTGACACGGGCTGAAGAGGCCCCTCCATATAACCAGCTGCCACCAGAGGAAAACACGCTACGCTCTTTTCACAGACGGTTCCTGTCGCATTGTAGGGATGACCCGGAAGTGGAAAGCAGCCGTATGGAGCCCCCACACGACAGGTCGCTCAAGCTACCGAAGGAGAAGGTGGATCAAGTCAACTTGCTGAACTCAAAGCTGTTCAGGCTGGCCCTGGACATTGCTGAGAGAGAGAAATGGCCAAGGCTCTACCTTTACACTGATTCATGGATGGTAGCTAATGCTCTGTGGGGATGGCTGGAGAAGTGGAGAGAGGCCAATTGGCAGCGTAGGGGAAAACCAATTTGGGCTGCTGATGAGTGGAAAAGACATCGCTGCTAGGGTAGGGAAGCTACCTGTCAAGGTCCGCCATGTAGATGCCCATGTCCCCAAGAGTAGAGCCAATGAGGAGCATCAACACAATGAGCAAGTAGACCGAGCTGCAAAGATAGGGGTGTCAAAGATAGACCTAGATTGGGAACACAAGGGAGAGTTATTCCTAGCTCGGTGGGGCCCATGATGCCTCAGGTCACCAGGGTAGAGATGCCACCTATAAGTGGGCACGAGACCGAGGGGTGGATCTAACCATGGACAGTATTTCTCAGGTTATCCATGACTGTGAGACTGTGTGCTGCCATCAAACAGGCCAAGCGAGTGAAGCCCCTGTGGTACGGTGGGCGGTGGTCCAAGTACAAGTATGGGGAGGCCTGGCAGATCGACTACATCACACTGCCCCAGACACGCCAAGGCAAGCGCTACGTGCTGACCATGGTAGAAGCCACCACGGGATGGCTGGAAACCTACCCTGTGTCTCATGCCACTGCCCGTAACACCATCCTAGGCCTTGAAAAGCAGGTCCTTTGGAGGCATGGTACCCCTGAGAGGATTGAGTCAGACAATGGGACTCATTTCAAGAACAGCCTCATCAACACCTGGGCTAGGGAACATGGTATTGAGTGGGTGTACCATATCCCCTACCATGCACCTGCTGCAGGGAAGGTAGAGAGGTACAATGGGCTACTAAAAACCCAACTGAAAGCCTTGGGTGGGGGATCCTTCAAAAATTGGGAGCAGCACTTAGCAAAGGCTACCTGGTTAGTTAACACTCGAGGTTCCACTAACCGAGCAGGTCCTGCCCAGTCTGAGTCCCTGAATATAACAGATGGAGATAAAGTCCCAGTGGTACATGTCACAAGGTTTGTTAGGGAGGACAGTGTGGATCAATTCTGCCTCAAGTACGGACAAACCCATCCGTGGGGTTGTTTTTGCTCAGGGACCAGGATGCACATGGTGGGTGATGCAGAGAGATGGAACAACACGATGTGTACCTCAGGGAGACCTGATTGTGGGGTGAGAATGAAATTGTTTGACGATATGGGGATAAGGGGTGGAATGTCCTAGGGTGACTGTTATCCCCATTCGTGTGTAATGTAATTTATGCTGGATATTATGTTCTGTGCCTTTAAGACTGCAGAGTGAGAGTTTTGTTTTGGGCCTCCTATCAGCTACTCCGCGGGACATACAGATAGCACCAGTGCATGTTGCGGCTTCTCTGCTTTTTGCCCTGCTTTTTGCTCTCGCTCTTGCTTCTGCTTCGCTTCTGCTTTGCTTGCTCTTGCTTCTTTCCCCCCTTCTCATTAGTTACCTTAGCTAAACAGTCCAAATTCCTTTCTGGACTGTTCTTCCCCCCCCACCCCCCCCCCCCCCCCCCCCCCGTTGGACCTGCTGACTGCTCCGGACTGGGATTCAGAACACCGAGAGAGAGAGGTTACACCTTGTGGCTGCAGCAGCTGCCTCAGCACCGGAGGGACTGACAACAGCAAACCCCCAGGAGAGACTTTTCTGAATTTGTCATCTTTCTCAGAGCAGTGGAAGAGTGGTGTCATCCGGTATTGTTCATTGTGTGTGCTGGGGGGTGCTGTGCTTGTCAAATAAACAGGTTCTTTCCACCTCTCTCCGAGGAATTCTTCCTGAACCAATTGGGGAAGGGGCCTGTGGGTTTGCTTTTGGAGAAGCCCTTTTTGGGGATTCTCTCCAAATTTGCCCTAAACCAGGACAAGGGACTACGAAAAAAAAAGGAAAATCCCTCAGACTGCTACCTTAGATTTTATAATTCATAATGTTAATCCTAGAAATTAAGTAATAGTCAAATCATTGAAGAAACAACCTTTAACCCCACAACAGGAAAGTCCCTTTCAGGTGCTACTCACCACTAAATCAGCTGTACAAACTACAGAACAAAGACTCATGCTAGCAAAATGAAAGACCAGTAGAAGAACCCAATGACTAGAAAATTGTCACTTCCACAAGAAGCCTAAAAATTACTCTAAAACAAAGCCTGTGTACTCAATGTAGCAAGTAGACAATGGACAAGAACACACCAGTCCAAACTAGAAAGGAGTTCCCTGTAGACTTTATTGATTTTTTTAATATTCCCAAAGGCCAGAGGCTCTCCAATCTCCAAGACAACCTTTAAAGTGGTAATTTACTCCCTCCCCAATCAAGTGGATCAGGGTTATATAAATTAAAAGACACCAGGGCCATAAGTGATCCTAAAGATTTTGCTTTTGCTTGTGACCTGCAAAAAGAAAAAACAGCAGCTTTCCCGGCTAAGACATCTTCCGTATTTATTCCCGGTCACATACCCTGCCTAAAACACCCTAATGCAAGTCATTCAGGTTAGATACAATGTCAGTGTAAAAACTGTGGCCAGCTCAAGTAGTGTAGCTCTCCCAAGTGGCAAGCATGTTACAAAATTTGTCGAGAGAAGGGGAAAAGTTCAATCATAAATCGAGAGCAAGTACCAATGTTAACACTGTGTTATAGAGTTAAATTTATGCTCCCTGATATTCACAAGCTATTAAAAGCTGAGTGAGAAGCAGTTATATATCAAAAACGAGAACCATATTTTAAGTGCAAACAACTCCATATGATGTAGATATAATAAAACTATTCAACAAATAAAATTAAAAGTGCTAGTTAACTAAGGAACAGTAAAGAACCACAATACAAGCAAGTGACATAAATAATTTAGTGATAAAGAAACAGAAAGCAAGACCAGATTGACCACTATATTTGCCACCGAAAAGATTTACATATCTGCTGCAGGCAGCAACCCCATAGGCATGGGAAGTGGGAGTACATGCCATACCAGAGTTCTATTACTCCTTATTAATCTTTTCCCTTTTAGGAATCTAGATAATCCTTGTCACAAGTGCTACCAATCACTATACTATGGAAAACTTCAGTGTTCTTTTTTCCACCACTCACACCCTTATCAACCAGTACTGTTATAACTCATCCAAATTAGAAACCTGTCAGTTCTTTATCTTCTTCTCTGCCTCTATCAAGGTCGGGATTAAAAGCGCTTGAGACAATATTTCATATTCAGACTCAAATGCTTATTATTTGTTACCTATATCACAGTCTCACAAGTTGTGAGTTCTACAGCATTCTACTAACAAGCTGCAAAATGGCTGTCTTTCTCTACAAGGTCTTTTAAGGCTAAACTATCCAATTAAGAAACGACACCTAAATTGTTTTCACTTTTAACCCAATAACTAATTACCTGAAGTCGCAAAATGCAGACTTTTCTAACCAATTACATAAGACCACCCAAATCCATGAAGAAGAAGGTGAATAACAACCAGCCATGACCCTATAATTGCTATCTTGCCCCATATATATTGCTATATTCTAAAACCCTAAACTCTAAGTTTTCTACCCTGTAATATCACACACTCCTATTCAAACTACACACCTGTAATCCCAGTGCTTTCAATCAATTTTGGAAGCCTTCTCCACAGCCTCAGGTCAAATGCAGTATTCTCTTGTGGGTCTGTGCCTTTCATCGCAGAAAGTTTAAAATTCTCAGCATCCAGGGTTCCAACATGTCATAAGTTGACAAGGAAGTGAGTTTTCTTGGGAAATTATAGTCAAACCAATCAGTGGTAAGATTTGAATATTGACACCTGGTGTAACCACTGAAGACATGGATACGCCTCTGAGAACACAGGGGGTTAAAAGCAGAGAACTCCCCGAGGACTTTCATTCAGGTAAGTGAAGAGTTCAGACCTCCCCTGCCCTGCCACAGGCTGGGTGGGGGAGGGGAAGCCATGCAGCCTAGGCTGAGGTAGGCCAGGAGCCCCCGATAGAGAAGAGGGGTGAAGAGAATGGAACCAGGCTGGCCCCTGCAGGATGGAGGGGTGGAGAAACACTGGGATGTCCCGGGCAACCCCCCCCCCCCCCCCAAAGAGAGAGAGAGAGCCTGTGCCACCTTGAAATTTTATATCATGTGCTGGCAGCACACAGGCAGAGGAAAAAGAGAAGGAGGGGGAAGGTGCCCAGCCATGTTAGTCCTGGGCAGGCCGCTGTGAGATTTCAGCCATCCTGAGGGCAGCAGAGCCCGAGATTTTAACCCTTTCTTAGACAAAGAAAACTTTGCGAAACGCTAATCCTCCTTGATCTGAAAGAGAAGAGAGACAGCCTGGGACCTGAGGTTAGAAGAAGATGGGAAAGAACCCTAGGTGGGAAGCGATGATGGAGTGGCCTTTGGCTGGCCTTTTTCTTGTATAGCCATAGACTGAACCAATTTTACTGTAACACAGAGACTGCATTTAGGGGGATGCAGTGGTTTGAGCCAAAAGAGTGACCTGCTGTAGTGATTGCCAGAGCAGGAGAGAGTGTGACCTGCTGCAGTGATGCCATGTGCAGAAGTGAAGTGAACAGAGAAAGGTGAGGAGATTGTGGTGGTGCCCTCTGTCTTCAGGGAAGAAGAAGATCTCTGTTCTCAAGACCCTTGGCCTCAGAGTAGGTGAAAATGGGGGGGACTGTTGTCCCAAAATGAGACTGTTGTTTTTTGGTACTTGACAAAGCATCCTTAAAAGGAATCCTATAAGCAGTTTTGGTCCATGGACAGTGCACTGTACATGGAAGGAGAATGTCACAATGGCAGATTTTTCCCTGGGTGGTGCTATGTGTGACATGGAAACATAAGAGGTTTCAACTGTGTTTCCTATGGAAGACTATGGTACAAGAGAGACTCCTCTTTCCCTTGATGAATTGAGAATTGATTATCTAAGAGGTGGCAACTTGACTGAGAATCCAAGGTTTTGTCTCCCTGTGCTTTGGTGGAAATTGGATGGGGGGAGGAGAAATGTTTTGGAAGGTTTTCATTCTGAATTTTGTGTGTTCCTTTTATTATAGTGTCAGTTAATAAAGTTTTTCCCTTTATTTTTAAGCTTGAGCTTGCTCTGCTCTGTTTCTAGTCACATCTCACAGCAGCCATTTGAGAAAAATATATATTCATGGGTGCACTGGCATTGCACCAGTACCAACCCATGACACAACAGAAACCTGTAAACAGAATAAGCAAACATTCTAGGTTGCAGAAAACTTAAAACGGAGTAGCATAAAGCTGAAGTTAGATGCCCAAAGGGGGAAAAATTAGTATACTTGCACAAGGATAGAAACCAAGATTAAATAAATAACCCAAATTTAATAAAAGAACAAGTAATAAGCAAGCTGACAAAGCAAACACAGCCATCTAACTCAAAATCAACCCCAAATTTAATGAAAAAACAAATCATAAGCAAGGTAACAAAGCAAATACAGCCATCTAATCCAGAACCAACACCACGTGAGGATTCAAATACAAAACTCAACAGCAATTTAAAATTAAAATAAAAATGCCAACATTAAGAAAAAACATTTTATTTAAAGATTTAAAGGAATCAGTAAAGAACTAAATGTTACCAACTACTATGTATGTGAGAGAGCCTTAATAACAAAAGAATTGCCATAAAAAGGTAATAGCCTAAGCCAAATTAAACTTCTTAAATGGAACAGGACTGTGGTATTCACATGCCCTCTGAACAGAGACAAGCTGTGAGAGAAGCAGAAAAAAGAATGATCAAAACAATTCTTATCTCATTTGCTGCTCCTGTGTTTGTGCCATTGTAGAATGTGTTCTGGAGATTGTTTACCCAAGGTGATTTCTTGATTGGATTTTGGTGATGGTTGTTTGGATTCATTGACCAATTGGATCCACGTGTGTGTGTCGGGACTCTCGGGCAGTCACGGGTTTTCTCATTAGTTAGTAGTAAGTATGATATAGTATAGTATAGTATAGTATAGTATAGTATAGTATAGTATAGTATAGTATAGTATAGTACAGCATAGCATAGCATAGCATAGCATAGCATAGTATAGTATAGTATAGTATAGTATAGTATAGTATAGTATAGTATAGTATAGTATAGTATAGTATCTCTCTTTAATATAGTTGTAATGTAATATAGTATAGTTTTAATAAAGCGAGTGTTCAGCATTCCAAAGCCTTGGAGTCAGATGCCAATCATTCCCAGACGTTGGGGTCATCTTGAATTACTATACAGGACTAGCATAAAAGGGAGAAGCAGGCAAGAGGAGTAAATTTAAAACTCAAAAATAATAAGAAAGAAATGTCTCTAGCATATTAGAAAAAGGTTTCTTAATAAAATTGGACAAACTCCCTATAAAAAATATAAAGTCTCTAATGGAACTTCGACATAGTAGATCCCTGAAAAACCCACACAATATTAGACCCAGGAAAAAAAATTGTAAACAAGATAAAGAAATTGAACTTTTCTTGTGCAATAACACTGAAAAAAACCCCTATTATAGAATCCCTAAAATATCTAAATTTTGGCAAAACATAAATCACCAAGGCAATGAATATTAGAAAGCACTGGATGGCCTATTCTAAATATATAGGAAAAGAACTTATATAAAACTCCCTCCCCAGTAGATAGGAAGTTATGCTCTAAGAATCATAAAACCAGAATTTTTCCTTTTACCAAACCAGGCAGAGATAACTTAAGAGTACTGGTTTATGATGCATTAAAAAGAAATAAAAGTAATATAGAAATAATTGGAGAATATCAGAAGTGAGGTAATGACAAATGGCCTCCTAAACAGATAATACAAGCATATAGACCAGCCACTTGAACACAAGATGAAAGTTAGAGATATCAAACCGCAATTTACATGTTAAATCATAGCATAAGACTCCAAATAGTTGGAAAAATTATAACTAATGAAATAGCTCAAGCCTTAGAATTAATAACCACCCAGGAAAGGCAAACCAGAGCTACAGTATACCAAAATTGATTAGCACTAGAGTATTTATTAGCAGAAAAAGAAGTGTCTATAAAAAATTTAACACATCTGATTGTTGTCTACAAATTAATGATAATAGAGATACAGTTTAAGATATAGCCGAAAACATCCAGAAAATAGCCCATGTACCAGTCCAAAAGTGAGAAT
The DNA here is from genome assembly GCF_022539315.1 of Serinus canaria. NCBI lineage: Eukaryota > Metazoa > Chordata > Aves > Passeriformes > Fringillidae > Serinus > Serinus canaria. The sequence continues at coordinate 16,359,416 of NC_066342.1, forward strand.
GAATAATTAATAAGAAATAGTGAGATAATGTTTTACAAATATCCTAGTAGAAGAAAATAAAATTTATAATACTATGTAGAATGACAAGTTTAATTTTCCTTCACTGTTTGATTCCATGTCTTATCCACTTAATTACTCATGAAGTTCAAAACATGCAAGTAATAACAATGCCCACCAATCCCAAGTCAGCAACCTGAAGAGAAATGCAGAAAGTCACAATATAAAAGAAAACAAACAATAATAAAAACCTTAAAAAGGCACCTATGATGTACAAATGAGATCAGTATGCCAAAAATACTGAAGTTTAAAATTATAGCTCAAGCCAAATAAAGTAAGAAAAAACAAATGGGGGAAATTGTTATAAATAACTATGCAGTTATTGGCTTTCGCTATAATGTATTGGCTTTTGCATATTATTATTTATCACAACATTTTTGATATAATACACTTTCTCATCACTTTAAACTGCTTTTGATATAGTATAATTTGTCAGCTTTTTGTGGCCAATGTGTAGCTTGTACATTTAAGTGTGATAAACATATTATAGTTTAAGCTTTCGTAAAATATTGAAAGAGAAGCTATTTGATATGCATTACAGTATTAACTTTTGCAGAAGTAGCTAATGCTTTTATTTTTATAATTAACTAACAATAGTGAGAATAACTCAAATTTGTGAAATAGTTGATGCTGGTTTAAAGTACTTACAAAAATAGCTAAACATTCTGCATGGTCAAATAACATGAAAGAACCATGCAGATAACATCCAAAGAAAGGATGTAAAGAGGACTTCTGCCATTGACCTTTCAAATATCAATCACTATTGCTTGCTGAAACAATGAAACAGGGAGTTGTGATAAGGAAATTACATACACGTTGTGAAGAAGCAGCATACACTACTCCACAAAAAAAGAAAATTCACAATTCACATTATTGCATGTATTCTAAAAAGGAAAGGCAGGGGTCAAACCAAGATAAAGAATTCCCAGAACATGTAAAAGAGCTCCAAAAAAATTGTTTGAATATGTATCACCTTGTGAATATGTATTTGACCAATGCAATGAAAAAGTATATAGAAAGACTTCTTACAGTTCAGCAGTGTGCTTCTGGCAGCTGCCAAGCACCCAGAACTGTTATTAATCTGTCCCTTATTTGTCCTTGTTAAACTTATAAAACTTTTAAAGAGTGAGCCTTGTTTCTCACAGAAAAAAAAAGAAAGAAACAGAACACGTGTGCGTGGGGGGTGTGGAGCCAGGGACACAGTGACAGGGGTTAGATGAAAGCATGTCACCCATCTGAGGGTCCCAATGACATCATGTTACTCCCCTCCATCTGGTCTTGTTGGTGATGAGGGTTGTGAGAAATGACCCTCACTTTTATAATTTTAAAAGGTTTATTAAACCTTATCAAAAATACAACAACAGACTGAATAAGGAAAAATCGCAGTGCTGGGAGTCTCTGTAACTATCAGCCGCCTGCTCATCTACAAAATGGATGCTCTTCCTTTTATACCCTGTCCTAGGGTGACGTTAGGATGCTTGTATCTATCCCCATTTGTGTGTGCTATTTATGCTGGATATTATGTTCTGTGCCTTCAAGACTGGCTCTGAAGAGTGAAAATTTTGTTTTGGTTCCTTATCAGCCGCTTCCCCACAGCTGGAAGGACACAGAGAAAGGGACAGTACATAGTGCTGCTTTTGCTTTTTGCCCTGCTTTTTGCTTTGCTCTCGCTCTTGCTTCTGTTTTGCTCCTGCTTTGCTCTTGCTTTTTTTGCTTCTGTTCATTAGTTAGTTTAGCTAAACAGTCCAAATTTCCTCCTTGACTGTTTCTCCTTTCCTTTTTGGATCTACTCGAACCTGCTCCGGACTGGGACCTGGGAAACACTGAGTTTGCACCTTGTGGCCTGCAGCAGCTACCCGAGCGCCAGAGGGACTGATAACAGAGCGACCACCCCAGGAGAGACTTTCTGAATTTGTCATCTTTTTCAGAGTGGTGAAAGAGTGGTATCATCCGGTATTGTTCATTTTGTGTGCTGGGGGGGGTGCTGTGCCTGTTAAATAAACAGGTTCTTTCCACTTCTCTCCGAGGAATTTTTCCCGAACCGGTTGGGGGGAGGGGCCATGTGGGTTTGCTTTCTGGAGGGATCCCCCTTTTGGGATTCTCTCCCAACTTTGCCCTAAGCCAGGACACACCCTTAGCCCCTCCCAAAGTTTTGTCAGTCAACTCCTCCTTTGCTGTCCATTGGTGGAGATTACCTTCCTATATCTTGATTCGAGGTCAGGTGTTGTTACACTGCACCTCTCGGTAATAAGCTGGCCCTCTCCAGATGTCCTGACTACTGAAGCTATTACAATGGGGAGGGGAAAGAGGACTATGGGAGGACATATTACAATAACATTACTATACATTTTAACATCCACGTAATATCTGTCTCTTAATTGTGAGAGCCAACTATTACTCATTTATAACAAGCCCCCCTTTTGTATAAGTTATTTGGCTCAAGCAATTAACTCTTATTTTTTATTCTGATAATCTACCCTTACTTCTCAAAAAAGGAAATAAAATAAAAAGAATTTTTTATTAGCGTCTGTTGGTATGGGTGAGGACAGTGGGAACAGGAAAAAATCTTAGGTTTTTTTTAGTCACACTTATTTGGAATTGACAAAAGGGGATCATAGAGCTCCAGTATGGCCTTTTTACTCTCATCTTCTGTGCCTATGGGGTTGCTACTTATAGCAGGTATATCTTAGTGGTGAGTACAGAGGCCAACTCGGTCTTGCCCTTTGGTGTCTGTTGTATTAAGAGACAACTGAGGAATGATAGTGGTCCGGTATGGCTCTCTTGTTCCCACTTTACCATGCCTACGGGATTGCTTGCCCACAGCAGGGCTATAATCTTCTCGGTGGTGAACACAGGGGCCAACCCAGTCTTGCCCTCTATTTCTTGTTCTACGTTACTTGTTGGATTTTAAGGAAAGTGCCCCAATACCTCTTACGGTTCCCTGCGTACCTCCCCTCAATAGATGCTTGTAATTCTTATTTAATAAAATTGGACAATTACATCAATAAACAGTACAGTTCAAGCTCCCCACCCAAAGTGTTAGTTAAAACAACCTTCAAGCGGGCTGGTGAAAGCTCGACTTTACTTTTCAGATGACTTTGAGTTTCTTTGGCTATCTCTCACCTGGTCTGGATGTTGCAGTCTATTCTTTGGGTTATTTCATTGGGCCTTTAATTTTGTTGACATGAGTCTATTCTTGCTCTGTGGTTCGTACAGTCAATTCAGTGGTTAGTTGTTCCTGAGAGGGATTTCTCTACTGAGGGATTAAACTGAAGATAATTTCCCTAACACTGCTTCTTATGTTTTCTTGAGTCTTAAAGTAGTTACTTACTTCTGTTGACACAAGGGAACTGCATGGTTTAGGAAGCATTACAATTATAGAGAGGTTTAGCACTTGGTCTAGCATCCTGTTTTGATGACAGTAGTTTTTAGGGAACGTGGGCTAGAACAGCAGTGGGTCACAGTGACTGTAGATACTCCTGTTTTATAGAGATTTAATGGAAATTTAAACACTATTAAATCTGATGGAAATCACTGTATACAGCTTTACATAAACTTTTGGCAAACATATACGTAGAGGCAAATTCTCCTTACACAAACAGGGTGTACAGAGAGCTTGGTAGTGATGCACACACACACACACACACACACACACACACACATATATATATATATATATATATATATATATATATATATATACACACACATTTGTTTTTTCTAGGTGGGACAGCAGCTGGATGCACAAAGCTGTGTATCTAGAGCTATGTCCCTGGGCATGCCCAGGGATATGCACAGAGCTAGTGCACATACACACAGGCACCTGCTCCCTTGCACAGAGTTCTTGCTACTAAGGTATTTGCTAGCTGTGGAATCCTCTGAATCCTTCCCCCTCAGGGATATCCCCAGGGCATTGCCTTGGAAAAACATACCATAGAGTTTTCCCCACCTAGGGGGACAGAAAGGACTTCCCCATGGAGTCTTGCACAACACCATGAACCACTCCAGTTCCTTTCCCCATATGTCCCAAATTCTTGTTGTTTCTCCTTTCCCTGTTTCCTCACTGGTTTTGGTATCCATGGTCTTCCCTGTGGGCCAATGGCCTTTGCCCTGCCCTTTGTACCGCCCCCATGCCCTCCCAGACTTAACCTTGTGCAGACCACATGGTCTTGTCTTTTGTCCCTAGTTTCCCTTTGGCATGGTGGATGGAATAAACCTTCGCTGGAACAGAACCATACAAAAGGCCCTTCTGCCTCTCTGCGCTGAGCTAGCCACGGTGAGTCTGGTATATGGATTTGACTGCTTTACTTAAATGCTTACCCTAGTGGCTTTTCCACAGGAGATGCTTACTGGGGAATAGGTATAGGTAGCAGTGACCACCAACTAAACCTGTGCTGCTACAGCTAGCTGTACACACTTGTGTACACCCGGCCTGCTACACTAGCAGGTGTTACAAAGACACTTAATAATGTACAGTCTTTACTAATGCATATGTGCCTACAAGCACAAGATTTGTTTGCACGAAGAACTTGAACACGCCAATGTGTGCAGTGCCTCATACAGAGCTATGCTCACACTTGTAGAACCTGTGCACACTCACAAGCACAGAGCTGTGCACAGGTTCACTCACACTTGAGAGTGTGTAATTTAACACATGTAAACAGCAGTGCACATATCACATGTACACGTCAGTACATCTATGTGAATAGTGCTGTGTACATTAACACACATGTACACTGTGCAAAGCAGGATGTGTACACTCATATTTGGGCCCACTAGAAAACACATGTGCACACAGAGCTGTACACACTGGCACACACATGTACAGCACTCTGTCATAGCTCTCCTGGCCCTGATGCCCCTGTGGGTTTCTCTTCATGGGATCATGACACAGTGGGGATGGGGACAGGAGAGGGGAGTATGGGTGGGACATTGTAGTACAGTTTAAAGAGCACCCTCTGTGCCTTTGGGGTGGGAACAGAAAGGCTTGTCTTAAAGGAAAAGTCAAAGAGAGACTACCCTGGATTTTTGCTTTTTGCTTCTCACTCTATAAGGACAAAGCTGAGCACTTTTTGCTGTCTTGTTTTCCTAAGGAGTCTGACAAGTACAAAGGAGAGGATTAGAAGGACATATTGAGGATCACTGCTAGTGCATAGCACACATGATGTTTCTTACCTCTTACATTATCATGGGCTGTTGGGGTAGGAACTAACTTACCCCACTGCCTTGGAAGCTTGTGTTTTGTTAAGGGGTACTTTTTACTTTTTAACTGAGGAGGGGTACGTGTGGTTTTTATTACTTTGAAGGGTAGCTCACAGTCTTCTGGGGATATGCTAAGGAAAGTTTTAGGCCTCTCTGTGGTGGTGACAGTGACTTTGAGATAAAGCTTTTATTAAGATGTCATCTTGGACTGAAAGAGGGAAAGGTATCTGTGTCATACATGGAAAAATATCTAAGTTTTTGACACTTAAGCTCTTCTCTTAACCTGAAAGAGAAGTAGCACTTTGCCAGTGTTAAAGTTGAGTGGAGGCAGCTCAAGACTTTTAGCTAAAGGAGTTCAAAGTGTGACAAACATGTTCTAACAGGACTCTACTTACAGGAAACAGAAGAATATAACATGTTGGGTAAACATAACCCTCTCTACTTCTAGCACGGATGGTTTTCGAAGCTGGAAATGCAAGGACTACTTGTATTACAGGTACAGGGCTTTGCTGAAGGCCATTCTTGCTTTTCTTAACACTCAGCAATGTTGCAGGGAAGCAGGAAAAGCTTGAGGGAATGAAAAGAACACAACAGATTAGTTGAGTGATAAAGAAGGCATCAAACTACAGGGGAGAGGGGGCTACAAACTATAAAACAGTCTGCCAGGAGCTAGCTACCCCTTTACTCTAAAACAACAGAGGAAGCTATAAACAAAGGGAAAATGTTACTGCATTAGGACTGCAATGTGCAGTGAGACACAAACTCGGGAAGTCTCTCATTTCTTTCCCTTCTTTCTTGAGCATCTCTGCTAGAAGGAGGAGACACACCTTCGTGCTGGCAGCTCCTTGCCTTTCCCTCTCACTTTGCTACAAGTGATGACTAATTAATCTTCTTGCAGCTACAAGAGCAGGAGGCAGCAGAAGACTGTCCAGTAAATGCCTGGTATGACAGGTCTCAGATGCAGGTATGGATCTGGAATTGTGCTCATTTCACAGTTTTATGCCATGATCTCTTGTAGCTCTGCTATTCTTAAGAGTGTTTGCTCTTGGCTGTGGGACGAGACCCTGGAAGGAAAAGTAGAGTGACACTTTCAGGATACAGCCCTCAGCTAAAGAAAAACTCCCAGGAGCTGATCAAGAGAGGAAATCACTAGACATGGGCACAGAATTGGGCCCAGGAAGTAAAGGAGGGCAGGTAGTCTGGTTTGGGTATTTCACACTCTTTCAGCCCCACAGAAATGGGACTGCACTAGTTCGGAGCAATGGAGAGGCAAAATAAAGAGGAAACTAGCTTTTTACTATCTCAGTGTCTGCCCAACTTAGGGAGCTTGTGCAGTGCTCCCCAGTAGCCCCAACCATAAGGTGGTCAGTGGCTCTTAGAGGCAACAGGGATCTAAACTATGGCAGGAAATGACAGGCACACACTAGTCTCTAAAACTCATCTGCCAGTGCACTTCCTAATTTGCTCAGCAACTACTAAATGAAAAGCTTAAAGATTAAGGAAGAAGAAAAGCGCAGAGGTTTAGCAGCCAAGAGGAGGGCAAAGGAAGAGGGGAGAGGATCCTCCTTCTCTTTTTGGTGACTTCTTACTTGCTTTCTGTCTTATCTTAATTAGTCAACCACAGGCCCTCTCAGCAAGACCTGCCTTCCTAATTAGCTAGAAGGAGAAAGAAAAAAACAAGTGAGGAAGGAAAAAAAAGAAGAAGAAAGGAAAAGGAAAACAACCTCTTTACTTCTTGAAAAGCAAAAACAAACAAACAAAAAAAAAACCAACTCACTTGTGATTACTACTGGGTCAGCTCTGCTGCTCTATTTGCTGCTGTGTTCTGGCTCTCTGGCACCTCTCGGTTTACTAGTGTGGAGCACCCATGGAAAGCTATCCATGTGGGCCTCCAAGACCCTCACATAACAGAGACAGCTCTCAACCCCCAGCAGCGCTGAGCACAACCACGCCTCACATGCCCCAAAATGCCGCACCCAGAGGCAGCCCCTTGCTGCCCATGGCCCCTGTCATCCACGGCTCCCACTGCCAGTGGCCCCACACCTCCAAACCCCCTTCTGGTCCACAAACGTGGCCCTCGCTGCCAGCAGCTGGGACCAGCGGACCAGCTGCTCTGGGCTCCAGTGCTTCTGACTGCCGTGGTCACCCTCAGTCAGATCGACACCCCCTGAAAGTCACCAGGCCAGGTGCCCCCAGCCCACTACAGCCCATGCAGGTCCACGCGGTCCCTGGCCTGGAAACTGTGCATAACTGGGCCCGCCCTGCCTGGTGCCCCTGCACCTGGCGAAAGCCCTCTTGTTGCCCCCAGCCCGCCGCTGCCTCCTGGTGCCCCCACCCTCATGGTGCCCCAGTCTCATGGCTTTATGCTGGCGGGTTTTATACAGGAGCCCCTGCAGTTCTGCACCCTGGTCTGGGGACACTTGTAATGCTTGACTGGCTCTGAACCTCCAGCAGCGCCGTGTATAATCTTGATCAGCGCACTGGGCCTCTGCTGCCTCCCCCCACCCTCATTGGGTTCGCGCGCACTGGAAGCCTGCTGTGCCAAGCGCAGCCGCACTCCACGTGGACCTGCTCCACGGCTTCCTTTGTGCCAGCGGGTTGAGGAAACCACCGTGGCTCTGCTCGGGGAAACCCCACACCACTGGGACCCCAGATGCACCCACACCCAGTGTTTTTCAGTCACTGCTACCAGGGGCAGCACTCCCTCCCAAGCCTCGGCTGGCAAGCTCTGGAAGTTATCACGCTGACTGAACACCAGAAGCTTACCGTGCTGAGTGCTTTATCCTTCCCCCTTTGTTTTGCTTTATGAGTCCCACCTTGTCTATGGGGTGTCAGCCTGCAATCACGATTGACACCAGAAGAAGCTGATCGAACTGCCAAAATTGGCGGGGCGCACCTCTCACTTAAAATCTCCTAGGATCATGGAGACGAGGCGTCCATCCCGGACGAATCCCCAATTGTGAGAAACAAAGCCCACTCCTCAGTTCAAATTTAAAGAAAATTTAATAAGGGACAATAGGGGACAAAGTCAATAAAGCAAAAGAAACAATGCTTGATGCTTAGCCACAGCCAGAGGCACACCAGTCAACACAGCGACATCCCTTATATACCGTTGGTATAGCATCAGCCAACTATGTACTCATAAGCAGTCACATATATTCAAACATTTTAACATAGTTCTTCCTCCGTTCCACCTTTTTGGAGCATGTGCAGTGGTCCTAGTCATGGTCATTTCTTACTTTTCAATACATTCAACAGGTTTTGATTCCTTCATTGGTTAAATGTTAACATTACAACTCTTCACCAACACTGGTATCACAACGCAACATTCGTATTAAAAGAACTCTAAACTTTAGCAAAACTTCTCTTACAAAAGTCAACATTATAAAACACATAGTATTCACTCTAACAATTGCAAAAGCCAATACTAATATATTTATCACACCTATAGAAAGGATTCCTTATTTTTAGAAAAAAAACATATTGTTATACTTTAAAAAAATCAAGTTACCTTCTTGATCTATGTCATCTATGCCATTCCTGAACTTTACTGTTCAAAATAAAAATGTGAGCATCATGTCTTAGCTTGTGAACTGTCGGATGGATATATGGGTAGTGGGTTCCTATAGATCCCATGATGAGGAATAAGTATAGGTAGCCCTTCATGGAAGAAAAAGGATTCAAAATCAGACTGATAAATCTACTCACTCATCTTTGTGAATTATTTATATGGATGTTTCTAGGTATGAATGAGCAAGTTACTATTCAAAACCTATGGTATAAAGTCAGAAATTAGTCTCATATTTTCTTAAATATTAACTCAACATTTCCTAAAGACTGAAAGAGGGTATTATAGGGTAGGAAAATGAAGGGAGTCAGGAAAGCCATATAAATATTTCTATAAAATATGAGCATCTAGCATCAGTTAAACAAATTCTTATTCACTGCAAATGTATATCAAATCTTAACAATTGCAGCAAAATTATTTTTGTTTCACATCACATGAGTAAAGTATGAAGAAAAAGAGATTTGATGTATTTTTTAACAACCTGTGTTTCTCTCCACTGCTGTGTATCCCGTGTACTGTTCTTATAAGAAGCATGACTGTACAGTCCAATTATGGACTCTTTTCCTTTGTGGTATTTAACCTACATTTATTTATTGACTTTTTAAGTTTAATTTTTATAAGCACAGCTTTATAAATCTGGTGGTAATACCAACTGGTAAAGAACTCGAAAAACCACAAAAATCTATTTAGGTAATTCTTGCATTTACTCATTTACTTTATTGCTATTATTTTTATTAGGTTAAGAAATATCTCACAAGAAAAGTTATGGGAAAGTAAGAATCTCAGTGTTTGGTACATATAGAACAAGAGTTCCTGTTCTTTGCATCAGCACTTCTGGTACCCTGAGTTGTAGGTGTCCAGGAGCCAACTGTTAAAAGAGTAGTGAAACAAAACATTTTTTTTTTTTTGTTTTATTGCAAGACCAACCTAGGTCTGAACTTTTTCTTTTATCCCTTTTTAATATCATCTGCAGACCAGTGAGATCATTCAAATTAAGACACTTATTCAAGATAAATGATTTTGAAATTCAAGATATTTTCATGTTTCATGCTTCTGAAACCCAAAGCCATATGAGGCATGGTGGTACTTGCTGTGGTTGGTTTTTTAAATAAGCATTTCATTGCCTACCAGCTATGGTTGTGTTCTTCACTGTGTAGGAGAGGAGAAGTGACAGGGACTGGTAGGTAATTTTTTAACTTTAAATTTTGTTGGGTTTTGTTTGGGTTTTTTTGGTTTTGTTTTTTTTTTAAGAGTAGTGGACTATTTCAAGGCATAGTTGTCTCAGTGGGTGTCATTTTCCAAGGCTGATGTTTTTAAAGTTTCAGGGAGAACCACTGCCCATTTTTAGAGTGAGACTAGGGCAGGAGCATGTCTTTGTCCATGCTTACAACTGTCGATGTGTTCTTTAATAAGCTCTGGAAGCTTCATGTTTTGCACTACAAATTTGAAATTTGTCAGGTAGCCTTTTGTGCTTGGGCTCTGCTGTTGATTTGACCACATTATAACTCTCTGGGAGAAGGGGAGCAGGCTGTTTCCATCTGCACAGTAGATATGTAGCTTGACATGGCCTGATGTCCATAGTGATGGAATATTCTCATTTTGCTGGTCCCAAAGCCAGCTGGCCTGTATGCAACCTCCTCTGCCCAGGGATCCCCTGTCACCTGAGACATGTAGGGACAGGATGAAGCTTTATAAGTGCTGCTTCCAGCTTATGTGGGATGGGACTCTGCTCCCAGTGATGCTTCTGTTAGTGTTTGGCAAAGTTTGAAGCCACAAAGAATCATTTAGGTTGAAGAAGTACCTCTAAGATTATCAAGTCCAACCTTTAGCCCACTACTAAACCATGTCCCCAAGAGCCAAAACCACATGTCTGATTAAAGTGTGTAGGAACATAATCCCATACGTGACAATGATTAGGAGAAACTGGAGAGGCTGTGGCTGGCTGCCCAAGGAACATGAAGTGGGTGCAATTGGTGTGAGAGAGATGAATTAAACAAAAAACAGGTAAGATTTGGAATTTGCTGAGAAAAAAAATGAGAAAAGAGACAAGATAGAAACAGAGGGATAAAATTTTGGTGAAGGTAAAGTCAGACTTCTTGATGAGAGACTGGAATGGGAAAAATAAGACAAGGATGAATGGCTTCAAACTGAGAGAGGCAAGGTTAGATTCTATATTAGGAAAATATTCACTATGAGGTGGTGAGGCACCAGCACAGGTTGCCCAGAGAAGCTGTGGCTGCCCCATTCCTGGAAGTGTTCACGGCCATGTTGGATGGGGCTTTGAGCAACCTGCTCTAGTGGAAGGTGTCCCTGCCCATGGCAGGGGGTTGGAACTAGATGATCTTTAAGGTCCCTTCCAACCCAAACCATTCTAGCATTCTGTGATGATAAGCTGTGTATGGGGTAAGTAGAAGCTGATAAAAGAAAGATCTGAGAAGGAATAGGGTCTGGGAGGGCAAGAAGCTGAGAATGAGCTACAGGGAGGGAAAACAGGATGGGTAATGGCTGTACATAGCAGAGGGAGCCATGGGTGGATGAGAAAGATGTGACTGGAGATGGTGGAAGGCTCAAGGTCCTACTTGAGGCTATCTAACTTGTTCCAATGGGAACACCCTTTGGAAGAAAGCACATCATGGCACATGAGCCTCATGAGCATAGTGCGAATTAAGCAACTTCCGCTTTGGTTGGTTGTCCCAGTTTAAAAGACAGGTGTCTGCCACAGAAGGCAGGAACCTTCCTTGAATAGAAACAATGACCTGCTCCCTCCAAATTATTATAACTTCTAAATTATGCAACTTTGAGGCAAAGATATGAGAAAAGGAATAACAGTTATTTCCTGACACAGCGTTGCTGCGGTCACAGAGAGATGTTCTCCGTCTGCTCACTCCCTGAGACCGATGCAGTCTTGAGAGGGGCCGCCCCCAGATCTGTGCAGAGACTTTCTCGGGTGGCAGTGCATACAGGGGCTCGTGGCTCCTTGCAGCTGTGGCGTGGGTGGCACAGCAGCAGCACAGTACGAAGAACTGATTTGCGGAAACTAACAAACTCCACAACTTTTGTGAAAGTTGTGAAGCCAGTATGTTTGTTACAGTGCTGGATGCATGCGGGGACTGCTTCTTTCAATATACATGCCTACCTCTGGGAACTCCAGATCCTTTTTTATCTCTCTTTGAAATACATATGCATGCAGTTTCACAATAGATTCATACATATTCATTCTACTCTTTCGGAGTGACATTTGCTGCTAATTCTTCTTTATCAGAAAGAATTCTTGGGTCAGGTTGCCCCTTCTCCTAAGAGTCTCTCTGTCTGCTCCTCTCTTATCTCTTGACCTTCGGCTGCAGCAGTTTCTCCGAGCATAGGCTTTCTACAGCATAGGCTTTCTACGAGAACAGGCAGTCAGACTAAACAGCTATGTTTTTTAACTACAGACTTAACACAAAGATGTACATTTCACCTAAATCAAAATGGATTTCTACTCTGAATAATTTTCACTGTCTCATTTCTCCCCCCTTTCCTAAAAGTAAGCAAATTCTTTTACTTATTGTAAATCCTTAAGACAATAAGTGTTTTTTAATTCTTTGTCATGTACGTTTGATAAGGAGGTTAACACAGCTACGCGCTCACTGTGGTATTTTCTAATTTTCAAATTAGCCATATAAAGGATAACTCTAAACCTATTTTAACTAATATTAATAAAACTACAATGGGATGACACAACTTATTAAAGTTGTCATTTGCAGTTGGTGACTACTTAAAGATCACATCCCACCAGTGATGATCTGCATTTTGTTTCATTCTTTGTAGAATCTTGGTTATTTCTTTTGTATCATGTTGGATAGTAATTAAGGGTTTTTTTTCAATTTCTTGAATTTTCTTAAAGTTCTCTAGTAGGTCTTGGTGTTTAATTAGTTGTTTTATCAATGTGAGGTTTATTCCAATAGGAGTGGGTGATAGTCTGTGATACATTGTACAATTGGTTTTAATTAACTGGTGGGATTTCACTGGGGCCAAGTATGAAAAATTACACTTGATAATCTTAACAAAATTACAAATACAAAAATTAGAATGATTTATACTAGACAAAATAACATTGTTGTTATCAATCTTTACAGCAGCACAAGCAGTTCTCAGGCACACACAACCTTTACTAGTATATACGAGCACAGTTTTCTGATCAGTGACTAGATGACTCTCGAAGCGGCAAATACTCTGTTCAGTGTCTAGACACACATCTTGGGCATTAATAGTATTGTTTTCAAAAATGAATCTTAGTTGTTCTCTAGTAATACAGGATTTTAAGTTTACTGTTTGCTACTTTTCATTCACCTTTTGTGCTTACGCTTTATGTTCTGAAGGGTACAGCACTGGTTTTTATGATTTAATTTTAGTGCAATGATGGGGTGGATAATGTAAACAGTGGCATTACATATGGTAAGCACAAAGGCAGTGGCCACATTAGAAGCAGGATCATAGCTGAAATTTACCATAGTCTACTGGGATTGTAACTTCTTTTCAAAATTAATTGCATTATCTCAGATAACTTCCTGAATTTCAGCTGGAAAATTATTTTTACCCCCTTCCCATATGATTAAAGCTGCTGTTGCTTGCATCCATAACTGTGCTTGTATACAACTGAAAACTGAAGACACATTATCTTGATTTGTATTAAGCGTTTCTACTATTAGCTTGTGGTCTTGGTCTCCGGTTTTTTCCTACTTTGGCAGTACTTTTGAAATCTGCTACTGGCTAGTTCTTAATGTTAATAGAGATGACTGTAAGGGCTGTTTCAATTTTGTTAGGCCACCTGCTGTAGTGGCTAGCTTATTCATCAGTATTTTTTAATTAATTCTATTTCAAACTCCCAATCTTGTTTTTAATATCTCAGATTTTTTCTTATTCTGCTCTTGAGGTATACTTGTCTTTGTAACTATGTTGTCTAGCTGTCAAAGGATATTCTTAGGAAAGAGGAGCAGGCTGGTTGGATTTTTGAGATGTTAATTTGCATTAGCAATTCAACACGTTTGAGAGACCATTCTGGATTGAATAACAGTTGTTGTTCACCCACATTCTTAATGATGTATGGGCCTATTTTATATACTTCGGGTTCAAGTTTGTGTTGGGTTTGAACTGCTTGGGTACTGGTGTGAGTTGTATAAGGTTCTGCCATTGTAAAAATGTAGTATCTATTTTAAATTTAAATGAGAGCTTGATAGTATCACCTAGAGGTAAGTCACTTTTATAGGGTGTATTAAATTTAAGTATTTAGGTGTAATAAGGTAAGTCACTTTTATAGGGTGTATTAAATTTATGTATTAAATATAGGGTGTATTAAATTTAAATGAGAGCTTGATAGTATCACCTAGAGGTAAGTCACTTTTATAGGGTGTATTAAGGTAAAAATTACACTAACAGTCTGATTTGCTTGGGCTATCACAAACTTCCTGGTGTTTGTATACAGGAGAGGATTAGACACTAATTGCATTTGGTCTTTCATGAGCTGTTTCATTGACCACTTGGCACTTTACCTTGATTTCTTCTCTTCTGATCCTTTGAAGTGTCTACAGTTCCTGTTCTTGCCACTCCTGCTCTTCATATACTTGATTCCTGTGGAATACTACAGTGGATAGGTTTAAATCTTTTATCTCAGAAGGTTTTCTCATGGATTTAGTATACTGATTAAAAGCTTGGGACTAAGGCCATTCAGCATTGCTTTGAATAGAGGTACTCTCTAATTTTAGGATTTCAGTTTTAATTATACAGAAAACAATTTTGTAAATGAAATTATAAACTACCCCTGGCCGCAATATACTTATTTTGCTTGAGAAAGTTTTAGTTTTAGTTTATTGTCTCTTGGTGTTACTCTCTAAGGGGCTTCTAGGGCTTTCTTTACTCGAGAGTGGTGGATCCAGGCATTCTGTTCCTTGATCTTGATTGCGGTGAAGGTGGTGAGAAGTGCCTGGAATGGTCCCTCCAACTGCGGTTCTAAAGTTTTTTCTGTAAGAGACTTAACATATACATAATCTCCAGGCTGTATGTTATGTACTAGTCCATCTAGCTCCCTGCTCCGAGTTCCAGCCACGTGTTTCTCAATTTCTCTGTTTGCTTAAAGCTACCACGTAGGTGGCCAGTGTTACCTTCGCAGTGTGGGTGGACATTTTCTTTTGCATTCCATATGGTCTTCTATAAAGCATTTCAAAGGGACTCAGCTTTTCTTTAGCTCGAGGTTTAGTTCGAATTCGCAAGAGTCCTCGTGGAAGAGCTTAGGGCCAGGGTAGATTAACTTCCTGCCTTAGCTTTACAATTTGCTGCTTAATCAAATGATTTATTTTCTGCACTTGGCTGCTCGTTTGGGGTGGTATGGAATGTGAAGTTCTCAATCTATGCTCAGGTGGCTACTAATCTGTTGCACTATTTTGGAAATTAAATGTGATCCTCTATCCGAGGATATTGTGTCTGGAACTCTGAAGCGTAATATTATTTCTTGTAATAATACCCTGGTTACTTCTCAAGCCTTGACAGTTCTGGTGGGGAACGCTTCTGGACACCTTGAAAATGTATCTGTCAGTGCTAATAAATACTGATACCCCCCTTTCCTATGGAGTTCTGAAAAGTCAATTTGCCACTGCTGTCCAGGCCCATGGCCCCTCCCAATCTGACTGAGTTTCAGCCTGGGGGTATTTTTGGGGTTAGTCTGGAGGCAAAGATCACACTGTCGGGTCACTTGAGTAATAGTGGCATATAAAGTCTTGGCAATGATTCTTTCAATCAAGTAGGTGTTTAGGGTATCTATTCTCTAGTGTGCTTTCTGATGTTCTTTTCTTACTAGTGACCACAACAAATGGGAAGGGATTGCCAGCTTTCTTTCAATGGTAGCCTACCCTTTTTGGTTATATGTCTCTTTCTGATTTTTAATTAGTTTTCTATCTTTCTTATTATATTCTGGCTTACCTTAAAGGGAAATTTGTTCATCTGGAATTAGGGCTCTTTTAATAGTTACTTTACTTTTTGCTGCTTCTTTTGCCTCTCTATCGGCCACCTCATTTCTTTCTTCTAATTCTGAGCTCATTCTTTGGTGTGCTTTAACATGCATAATTGTTACCTTTTCAGGCAGCTGAACTGCTTCCAGCATGATTATCTCTTGTGCATGTTTGATGTTTTTTCCTTGTGAGGTCAGTAGTCCCCTCTCTTTCCAGATGGCTCTTTGTGCATGCACAACTCTGAATGCATACCTTCAGTCTGTATAGATGTTTATTCTTTTTCCTTTTGCTATTTCGAAGACACGGGTTAGTGTAATTATCTCGGTCTTCTGCGCAGAGGTGCTTGTTGGTAAGGGTCTCAATTCTATCACTTCTCTGCATGTAGTCACTGTGTATCCAGCATGTCGCTTTCACCACTGTGAACCAAGGCAAAGGAATAGGGAGTGATCACTTGTTTGTGTTCCAAGGAAGTTTATTTCCCCAGGGGAGTCAGGGACAAGTGACAATAATGGAGGGCAACAGAACTGCTTTTAAGGAAGGGAGGGAATAAGGGGAGGACACAACTTTTCACCAATAGGAAGGCATTAGGGCAGGGGTGCAGGGTAAGGGCTATCCAATAGAAGCCAACAAGGGGAAGGAGCAAACATTACAATCCAGTCTTGCTTTGAGGAAGGGATGAAGGACAGGGAACATTCCAGAGCAAAAAGGGTGTGCTATATTTGACAGACCAGGGTAAGACAAAGGAACAAGGGAGGTACAAAGAGACTGACAGAGGGATTGACATACACTTGGCAGGAAAATCTTGGGGTAAACAACTCAGGACTGAACCATCAGGGAAACCAAATGGGGTACATGGAACGAACCATTACAAACTTACAACAAGGAATATTTAAAACCCATTACAAAAGAACAAACTGGATCAGCAATGTCCAGGGCCAACTGGACGGCTTTGAGTTCAGCAAGTTGGCTCAAGCCACCTTCTCCTTCAGTAACTTCTGCAACTTGTCACATGGGGCTTCATATGGCTGCTTCCGTTTTCGGTTCATCCCTACAGTGCAACAAGAACTGTCAATGAAAAAAGTGTATTGTGTTTCTTCTTTTGGCAGTAGGTTGTACAGTGGAGCTTCCTCAGCACAGGTCACTTGTTTCTGCTCCTCTTCATCTGTCGACCAAAGTTCTCACCTTTAGGCTAATTTGTAATTATCTCCAAGATCCCAGGGTGATTCATGTTTCCAATACAGGCTGTGGCAGGACATGTTACCACCCCCAACCCCCCCACACCTCCTGATAGTGCATAAAGAGATAACCCAGGCTGAAAGGCCCAGAAAGGGGTCATTTCTAGCTCCAAAAGAGCTCAGGCCTCAGCTAAGAATCAACATCTTAGTCTGGAGAGCAAATGTGGGAAATGTGGGAAGAAATAAAAGAAATATTCTTGACTGAGAGACTGCTTTACAAATAGGTACTTTTAACTTTGCGCTGTTGTTCCAGATTGCAAGGCAAGATGTATTCTATTACCATCTGTATGGCAGTTATCTGGAGTCAAGTGAGAAATTCTCCTTATCTCTCTCCCTGAGTGATCATCATCACTCCTTCTTGGCAGGGGACATCTGCTGATAACAAGCTATTGAATGTCACTGCATGACTGATAAGAAAAATAACATCCCATTGTGACATGCTCCGCCCAGAGGGAGGAGCCAAGCATTGCTACACAGATATAATCCGGAGATTCTGACACACCAGCACGGCTTCCCACTGGATTCCCCAGAGGAACAGCAGCTGCTTCTACTTCCACAGATATGCGGAGGAAGAATACCCCCTTTTTCTACAGGACCCCCCTGCTCCTATAGAACCGCATCTGACACTTCAGGAAGACTGCAGCCACTTTTCCAACTAGACTGCTACCAACACCCTGACCAACAGGGTGTCTGGTTGAGTTCTGACTCTGTCAGTGTTGTTCTAGTGTATTGCATTGTTTTATTTTATCTTTTTTTTTTTCCCTTCCCTATTAAAGATCTGTTATTTCCTGCTCCCATATTTTTTGCCTGAGAGCCCCTTAATTGAAAATTCATAGCAATTCAGAGGGGTGGGGAGGGTTTGCATTCTCCATTTCAGGGGAGGCTCCTGCCTTATTTAGCAGGCATCTGTCTTTCCAAACCAAGACAGCTGTATGTACCTACTAGTAGTTTCTTTTTTGTCTTTATTCCTGTGTAGTATTAGTTTGTTTTAAGTCTTATGTCTGTTAGTGTGGGAAAGACATTTCTCTGCTGTTCTTGTGAGCCAGGGAAGGCTTCCTGAAGATAAGGAAAGCCTCATATCTCTCTCAAGGAATTTACCAGGGCTATCACCATGACAACGTGAAGAAAGAGAGAAAAAAGTGTAAACAAAAGGATCTGGACTTTGGTTGGCTTACACAGTGGCGTGGCTCCATTCACCTATTGAAAGTTTTGTTTCTTCTTTATGACCAATGGGCAGTGTATGTGTTCGTTAAGTAAATGTAAACATGTTGTAAAACTATAAAAGCAATAGGTTGTTTCAATAAATAAGTCTAAAGAGCTTTCTGAGTTAGTCCTAGTGCTTTGCGCTGTGTGGGGCTCAATAGCAACATGTTAGTTTTATGTCTATTTGTGGCATTCACATTTTCTGGAAAAATCCCTTTGCCCAGGATTTTTCTCCTGGGAAGGTGAGAAGCCTCAGAGAAAAAGGAAAACAATAATTATCTGATTTGCTTCTACCGTGTTTTGCTCCTTTGGAATGTGTTTGGAGATTGCTTACCAACAGGTGGTTGTTTCATTGGTTTTCTGTGAATTGTTTTGACTCAATGGCCAATCAGGGTGAAGCTGTGTTGAGACTCTGGAGAGTCACAAGTTTTCATTATTATCTTTTTAGCCTTCTGTAAGTATCCTTTCTGTATTCTTTTGTATAGTTTAGTATAGCAGTCTTTAATATAATATAGTATCATAAAATAATAAATTAGCCTTCTGAGACTATGGAGTCAGATTCATCATTCCTTCCTCTGTCTGGGGGCAACCCAAATACAATATCTATTAAGTAAATAATTCATTCTATAATAGACCAAATCAGCCTTTATTAAAGAACTTGTGAATGAGAGTGGGTTTTGGGGTGCTGGCCAACTCAATAAAGCTACTGCCTGATGCCAGACACCTGGGCAAAAAGCAGGGACTTATCTAAACCCCCACATCCATCTGTAACACAGACGCCCTGTGTAATCTGGGCAATCCACTCACTCTATGTAACATTGTTGGCGTGGGGGGTAGAGGGAACCTTTCCTTTGAACATCCACCCCAGCACTGGTAGTCGGGGTGCCAGGAGAAGTTGTGCCTCTGTGCCAATCACCTCTGAGGTGGCTTGGACTCCTTCATAGGCTGCCAAGATTTCCTTCTCTGTTGGGGTGTAGTTGGTTTCAGACCCTCTGTAACTTCAACTCCAAAATCCTAGTGGCTGACCTCGAGTCTCACCAGGCACCTTCTGCCAAAGGCTCCAGGAAGGACCATTGCTCCTGGCCGCAGAGTAAAGCACATTCTTCACCTCTGGTCCTGTCCTGACTGGGCCAAGGACTACTGCATGAGCAATCTCCTGCTTGATCTGGGCAAAAGCTTGCTGCTGTTCACCACCCCAGTGGAAATCATTCTTCTTGCAGGTTACCAGGTAAAGAGGGCTCACGATCTGACTGTATTCAGGAATGTGCATCCTCCAAAAACATATGGCACCTAGAAAAGCTTGCATTTCCTTCTTGCTGGTCAGTGGAGACATAGCTGTGATCTTATTGATGACCTTGGTGGGTATCTGATGACATCCATCTTGCCACTTCACTCTCAGGAACTATATCTCTCAGGCAGGTCCCTTGACCTTACTCTTTTTGATGGCAAGGCTGGCTTCCAGGAGAATCTGGACAATTTTTCCTCCTTTCTCAAATACTTCTGCTGCCATGTTTCTTTACACAATGATGTCACCGATGTACTGCAAATGCTTGGGACCTTCACCCTTTTCCAGTACAGTCTGGGTCAGTCCATGGTAAATGGTGGGGCTGTATCATCGAAGGGGTATCGGGGACAGACAAAGGTGATACAGAGACTCCATCATCAGAAGGAATGAAAAGACACTTTATTATTAGAAATCTACAGTTCTTATAGAAACAATGGTGGACCTAAGACCTGATTGGCCTTTAGGAGTCTTCTCTCACACTATTGGTGAACTATGAATAGCACAATCTGGAGAATCACATCTATACACAACGGTTACAGAAAGAGAGATAATATTTGTTTGAATTCTTCTCTCTAAGTTTCCCACAGCTTCTCACAGCTTCCCAGGAAAATCCTGGGAGAGCTATGTTTGTCTCTGTTCAGAGAATATGTGATTACCACAGGGCTGTGCTTCCACCCCTGGGGCAGTAGATTGCAAGCATAGTGCACACCCCTCCAGGTGAAGGCAAACTGTGGCCCGAACTCTGCTGCCAGAGGAATGGAGAAAATGCATTTGCAATGTCTATAGTGGCATACTACTTTGCTGCTTTGGACTACAGTTCATGCTGAAGCTTCAGCATGTCCAGCACAGCAGTGCTCAGCAGTGGGGTAATTTCATTCAAGCCACGATAGTCCACTGTCGATCTCCATTCCACTTCAGACTTCTGCACAGGCCAAATGGGGCTGTTGAAGGGTGAGTGGGCCTTTCTGACCACCCCTTGACTCTCCAGTTCACAGATCACCTTGTCAATGGGGATCATGGCACCTCGATTCGTTCAGTACTACCAGTGATGCACTGCTGAGGTGGCAGTCAGTACTTGTTGTTTCTTCCCCCTCAGGAGTCCTACTACAGAAGGATTTTTGGACAGCCCAGACAAGGTGTTCAACTGCCTAATGCCCTCTGCCTCCACAGCAGCTATCCCAAAAACCCACTTGAGTCCTTTTGGGTCTCTGAAATAACCACTCCAGAGGAAATCTATGACAAGAATACACAAGGCCTCTGGGTCAGCCACAATAGGGTGTTTCTTCCACTCCTTCCCAGTCAAGTTCACTTCAGCTTCCAACAGGGTCAACTGCTGCGATCCCTCTGTCACACCAGCAATAGAAACGGGTTCTGCCCCCACACGTCCCAATGGTATTAAAGTACACTGTGCACCAGTATCAACCAAAGCCTCGAATTTCTGTGGCTCTTATGTGCCAGGTCATTGGCTCCACACTGTCCAAAAGACACAATTCTCCCATGCCTCTACCTGGCTAAAGCCAGGGCCCCTCTAGTCCTGGCTATGGTTCCCTCCTGGGGTGTACATTCTGAAGGTTCGTTCAAGGGGATCAGATATCATCCTCCCTTCTGTTATACCTAGCAGCTTGGTCACAGGAAGCTGGGGCTACATTCAGTTTGGTGAAACTTCCTCTGTTAGTAGTTTCCTCCTTGAATTTACTCACCCATGCTGCCAGGACAGAAGTAGGTTTTCCATCCCACCTTCTCATATCTTCCCCATGATCACACAGGAAGAACCATAGGTCAGCTCGTGGGGTGTACCCCCTCTCCCTAGCTGGGGGACGTCAGGCTCTGACATTGAGACCTCTTGTTTGCATTAGTGCTACATGGAAACTGTTCTTCCTTATCTCCCTCCTCATCTCCTCTTTGAGACTGAGCCACAGCAGGGACGTGAGTCTGCATCAGGCCATGGACCATGCTCTCATAATTCCTGAGTTTGGTGGCTATGGAACCCACTGTCACTTGGTTGTCCTTGAAATGCATTGTTGCTATGCAGTACAGGGATGCACTCCACAAAATAGCGCCAAAGAGGGTGGGAAGAAACATAGGCCTCATTTTATTTGTGGTAAGAGATTGGTTTGCCTTTTCACTTATAAATGAGACTACACGAAATAGCTTACTAGAGATTTATTCAGTAAAGTGCATCTTTTTTGTCAAAGTAAGTGTATTTTGTCTCAGAGTGGGAAATAATCTCCAAACTTTGGGTACCATTTTAGAGTAAATTAAGTGAAATTCTTTCCTTTCAATAAGAATCTGAAAATATGTCCCTTTATGCACTATTGGTTTGGATTTACATCGTGTATCATGTCAAAATAAATAGTATTTTATGCTACCCATTATCATAGCTATATTTTGTTTTAAAATGTATGTTTAAGCATATGTTAAATTTTCAAAAATCTAAGCATTTAAAAGTCAGGAAATTAAATGTGCAACCACAACTTATCCCTGTTACATTTATGTATTACAGAGTGTAACCATTACTTAATGATCATACACTATTCTTCAAATTAGAGTAGATTTTTCTTCTTGAGGTTCAGGCGCTCAGCTTGGGATATTTTTTGTTGTCAAAGTGGTTAATTTATTTCTTTATATAAAATCTTCTCTTGAAAACAGATCATAGAATCATAGTCATAAATAAGTTGTTATTAAAAAAATAATGTTATAAATGATCAATTCTGCAGCCAAATTTATAAAAAATATTTTATAAATTTATTAGATCAACAACCAAAAAAATAGAATATTATAAAACCGCCACAGCCAAGACAGCGTCAACCCCGGACTTTGACGCTGGGTGAACTTGGGTCGAACCGACGTAGTGTCAGCGTCTCCCCAGAGTGTCACACCAACTGCTCCAGGTAGCCAGCTTCTTTACAGTTTATTCTGCCTGGAGCAGAAATGACCTAAGATTTCTGTACGTTCCTACATATGTATAACGGGAACTATACAGATGCAGTCCTGTACAAAAGTAAGTCCATAGGCTTGGATGGCTCTCTGGGCTCCTCGAAATGCTCTTCCTTTCAGCTGTAGCCGAGACATCACCTGTTTTTCGATGTAATCTCTCCCAGGTGTTGTTCGGTGAATGTTCTGGACATTCTTGGGAGATGGTCGCTGATCACCCAGGAAAAGCCTCATTCACTCGTAAATGGTGATGATTTTATCTGGGCGAGTCCAGGAAATCTTTTGGAAATGAAAAGCCCTGCTTCTGGCCATGGGGGTCAGAGGCATGGTTGGATCTTTATAATTTTTATACAATTTCCAAAGCGTGAATTATCTACATCATATACTACAGAATTAATGCCCTGGGTCAGAGCTGTCAAATACAGAGACCTCTGAGCATCAGCTTTCCTCTTCCTTTTATATAACAAAAAAAAAAAAAAGAAAGGAATTAAAGATAATGAACAGTTTCACTAAACCAGTGAAATCTGCCTCTGCAGATATCGGGAAGGCAATAGTCACAAATCCCTGATTTCTGATAGTGAAATATAAGTATCTCTGGTATGAGCTGTTCAAGAATAATAGGTAATTTTTTTTATCCTTTTTACATCACACATGGATTGTATTTGAGCGAGACGGAAATTACCCCTTAATGAAAGTTATTGCAACAGTATGACTGTTTTCTACATTTTCTAAACAAGAGGGGGTTTTTAACATCAGGCTTATGTTGGACTTCACTGGTGGTGTAGGGTGCCCTGCAGCCCAGGACTCCAATTTGATGCTTTAGGGGGACCTGTTGATACAAACAGCAGCTTTCAATAATTTTTGTCCCTGAATATTTTCATGCAGACATCATGTCACTGAAATAAATCGGCAAAGAGCATATTTCTGTGAATACAACTTCAGGTCATTCATCTGCATCTCTACCAGATGTTTGATTTTCTGTGTTTGCTTTAAAGCAACGGCAAATGACCTGTTCATCCCAGCAAAATTTTGTTGCCATATATTACTCTGTGTGATGAATTTGTTACTTTGAAATATTTATGTTGATTTTTTCACCCGTCCTTTGCTTTGGTGTCATTTATTGTGTGCTGTAAGACATAGATTTTCACAATAAATCCTCCTGAGTATGTAAGGCCACAGAATTGAATGGCTGACATTGCCTGTAAAGTAAGAATTAAAAACCTCAAAGACATTTTAGTGGTTCTTAACTTTGAAATAATTTTTAGCACTTTTGTTTAGAGGACAAAGCATTTACTATCTGACCTGGATATAAAATGGCATTCTCTTTATGAGAAACTGCTTTATAATGAGATCTTTTTTTAACCCATATGCATTGCAGTATGTTACAAAAGTGATGATCCCATTTTTATTAGTTGTTCTGAGTAAAGTGAAAACTAAAGGCTTCTCAGAAAAAGGACCTTTGTGATATTCTCAAGTTCAGGCCACTTAATTAGCTTATACTTAGTTGGTTTTTTCTAAAGACTTTCATATTGGCTTTCCCATATAGTCATGCTGTAACATAACTGCCTTTTGAAAGTATAGTGATTAGTCCTCAAGTTCAGTGAAATATATTTGCTGTGCATTTTTCATATTCTGCAACAGAAACAATATGCCCTTATTATGTAACCAGGCTTAGCAGAAATGGCTTTTTTTCTTGTTACAGATTAATCTAGTTTCACTGAGCTAATACACGTGGCATGTATGTCTTCAGGACCTTACTTTTTCTCAATAACGGTAAAGATTTATAGCCTTCTGTATTGGATCTGGCTGAGCTGGAGTTGATTTCCCCATAGCAGCACTCATAGTGCTATGTTTTGCATTGGTAGCTAGAAAGGTGTTCAAAACACACCAGTGTTTTGGCTACTGCTGAGCAGCGCTGGCACAGCATCAATGCTGTCTCTCTAACTGTTCCTCTCCCATCCTCCATCAAGGGGTTGCAAGTAGGCAAGAACCTCGGAGGGGACACATCTAGGCCAGCTGACTCAAATTACCCAAAGGGATATTCCATACCATATGACATGAGCTCAGATATAAAAGCTAAAGGAAGGAGGAGGAATAGGGGACATTCATCATTTAAAATATTTGCAGTCTGGAGCAACCACTCAACATGTTGAAGCTGTGCTTCCTGGGCAATGTCTCACCATCGCTCACTGATGGGAAATAGAGAATAAACTTTTTTTTTTGCTCTTTGCTTGTGGGCACACAAACTTTCACTATTGCTTTAATAAACTGCCTTATCTCAACCTACTGGATGTTTTCCATCTTATTTTCTCTCCTCTGCTGTGGATGCTGAGAACTGGTCAGAGAAGAAAGCCAAATAAACGTTCCCAGACATTCCTCAGGGAAGTTTTGAGAAAGGACAGAGGAAGAATTAAAACAATCCGGCAGCTGGTGTTTTGAAATTGTTGTTACTTGTAAAATGATTACAAGAGTGTTGTTGTTCCTAATTAGCCAATGGCGTGAAGGATGTTTGTCCTAGGGTGACGTTATGATGTTGTATCCCCAGTCGTTGTTCTGTTTATGCTGGATATTAGGTTCTGTACCTTCAAGACTGGCTCTGAAGAGCAAAGTTTTGTTTTGGTTTGTTATCAGCCTGCTCCCCCACAGCTGGCGGGACACAGAGAAAGGGCAGTATATAGTGCGGTTTTTGCTTTTTGCTTGGCTTTGGCTTTGCTCTGGCTCTTGTTTCTGCTTTGCTGCTGCTTTGCTCTTGCTTTTGCTTCTGCTCGTTAGTTTAGCTAACTACAACAAAACTTTGCTCTTCAGAGCCGGTTTTCAAGGCACAGAACCTAATATCCAGCATAAACTGAACAACAACTGGGGATACAAGCATCATACCCTCACCCTAGGACATTCCACCCCTTATCCCCATATCGTCAACATGCTACCAAACATCATGCATTTTATTCACACAAAAACTTCCATCTTTCCCTGTTGTAATAGAGAACGACACGGTACAAAAGTACACGACTCCATAAAAAGGTGCAAGAGAGCAATTTATTTTTGCAATGTTGCTTTTATACTTTTCAAGACACTTACACCCAACCAGCATACACATTGAGTGCCCATTGGTCATATAAGAGAAACAGAGTTTCCAGGAGGTGACCGGGGAGCCACGTCACTCTGTAAGCTAGCCAGAGTCCATATCTCAACTTTCTCTCCTCCATTCTGTCTTCATGGTGACAACCTTGGTCTTCCTTCAGGAGAGATATGGGGCTTCTCCTTTTCTTCAGGAGGCCTTTGCAAGCTCACGAGAACAGAATGTCTTTCCCACATTTCCCCCCCAAAAAATTACAAGCAATACCCATCATGCCCTCATAGCATCACCAGTCCGGATCACTGAATCCAGGCCACATTCTATAGAGCTGCAGGTTTCCCCACTGTCATTTTATTCACTCAAAACTCCATCTTTCACTTGCTCAGACCTTCGACACTTACATATTTCCTTCTATCTCATGTCTGTGTGGTTTAATGTACAGACAATGGCAGTACCATCCAACAAACAGTGATATTTGCATATCATTTCTCACCCCACAATCAGATCTCCCTGAGGTACATATCGTGTTGTTCCATCTCTTTGCATTATCCACCATGTGCAACCTGGTCCCTGAGCAAAGACAACCCCACAAATGGATTTGTCTGTACTCAAGGCAGAATCCATCCACACAGTCTTCCCTAACAAACATGTACCAGTGGGACTTTATCTCCATCTGTTATATTCAGGGACTCCAAGTGGGCAGGACCTGCTTGGTTGGTGGAACCTCGGGTGTTAACTAACCAGGTGGCCTTTGCTAAATGCTGCTCCCAGTTTTTGAAAGATCCCCCACCCAAGGCTTTCAACTGGGTTTTTAGTAGTCCATTATACCTCCTCACTTTGCCTGCAGCTGGTGCATGGTAGGGGATATGGTACACCCACTCAATGCCATGTTCCCTAGCCCAGGTGTTGATAAGGCTGTTCTTGAAATGAGTCCCATTGTCTGACTCAATCCTCTCAGGGGTACCATGCCTCCAAAGGACTGCTTTTCAAGGCCCAGGATGGTGTTACGGGCAGTAGCATGAGACACAGGGTAGGTTTCCACCCATCCCGTGGTGGCTTCTACCAGTGTGAGCACGTAGTGCTTGCCTTGGCGTGTCTAGGGCAGTGTGATGTAGTCAATCTGCCAGGCCTCCCCATACTTGTACTTGGACCACCACCCACCATACCATAGGGGCTTCACTTGCTTGGCCTGTTTGATGGCAGCTCACGTCTCACAGTGGTGGATAATCTGAGAAATACTGTCCATGGCTAAATCCACCCCTCGGTCTCGTGCCCACTTATAGGTGGCATCTCTACCCTGATGGCCTGAGGCATCATGGGCCCATCGAGTTAGGAATAACTGCCCCTTGTGTTCCCGATCTAGGTCTATCTTTGACACCCTTATCTTTGCAGCCTGGTCTACCTGCTCATTGTTTTGGTGCTCCTCATTAGCTCTGCTCTTGGGGACATGGGCATCTACATGGCGGACCTTCACAGGTAGCCTCCCTACCCTGGGAGCGATGTCTTTCCATCATCAGCAGCCCAAATTGGTTTTCCTCTACACTGCCAATTGGCCGCTTTCCACCTCCCCAGCCAGCCCCACAGAGCTTTGGCTAACTTCCATGAATCAGTGTAGTGGTAGAGCCTCAGCCACTTCTCTCTTTCTGCAATGTCCAGGCCCAGTTGAACAGCTTTGAGTTCAGCAAGTTGGCTTGATCCACCTTCTCCTTCGGCAGCTTGTGCAACCTGTCGTGTGGGGCTCCATACGGCTGCTTTCCACTTCCGGTTCATCCCTATGATGCGATAGGAACCGTCCATGAAAATAGTGTAGAATGTTTCCTCTGCTGGCAGTTGGTAATATGGAGGAGTTTCTGCAGCCTGTGTCACTGCTTCTTGTTCTTCATCAGTGATACCAAAGCCTTCACATTTGGGCCAATTTATAATTACCTCCAAAATCCCAGGGCGATTCAGTTTACCTATATGGGTGCACTGAGTTCTGAGAGCAATCCACTTGCTCCATGTAGCCAGGAGCAAAGCAGAAGCAAGAGCGAGAGCAAAGCAAAAAGCAGGGCAAAAAGAAAAAGCAGCACTATGTACTGTTCCATCTCTGTGTCCCGCCAGCTGTGGGGGAGCGGCTGATAAGGAACCAAAACAAAATTTTCACTCTTCAGAGCCAGTCTTGAAGGCACAGAACATAATATCCAGCATAAACAGCACACACGACTGGGGGATACAAGCATCAAAATATCATCCCAGGACATTCCACCCCTTATCCCCATATCGTCAACATACCACCACACATCATGCGTTTATTCACATAAAACTTCCATCTGTTCGCCCAAAAATTACAAGCAATACCCATCATGCCTTCATCGCATCCAAACACCAGACCACTGAATCCAGGCCCCATACTACAGAGCTGCAGGATTCCCCACTTTTACTTTACTCACTCAAAACTCCATCTTTCACTTGCTCACACCTTTGACACCTACATATTTCCCTCTTTCTCCTGTCTGTGAGGTTTAATGTACAGACAATGGCAGCACCATCCAAAAAACAGTGATACTTGCATATCAATCTAACCCCACAATCAGATCTCCCTGAGGTAAACATCTTGTTGCTCCATCTCTCTGCATTATCCACCATGTGCAACCTGGTCCCTGAGCAAAGACAACCCCACAAATGGATTTGTCTGTACGCGACGCGGAATTGATTCACACAGTCTTCCCTAACAAACCTCTGACATGTACAACTGGAACTTTATCTCCATCTATTATATTCAGGGACTCCAAGTGGGCAGGACCTGCTCAGTTGGTGGAACCTTGGGTGTTAACTAACCAGGTGGCCTTTGCTAAATTCTGCTCCCAATTTTTAAAAGATCCCCCACCCAAGGCTTTCAACTGGGTTTTTAGTAGTCCATTATACCTCTCCACTTTGCCTGCAGCAGGTGCATGGTAGGGGATATGGTACACCCACTCAATGCCATGTTCCCTAGCCCAGGTGTTGATAAGGCTGTTCTTGAAATGAGTCCCATTGTCTGACTCAATCCTCTCAGGGGGACCATGCCCCCAAAGAATCTGCTTTTCAAGGCCCAGGATGGTGTTACGGGCAGTACCAAGAGACACAGGGGAGGTTTCCACCCATCCCGTGGTGGCTTCTACCATTGTGACCACGTAGTGCTTGCCTTGGCGTGTCTAGGGCAGTGTGGTGTAGTCAATCTGCCAGGCCTCCCCATACTTGTACTTGGACCACTGCCCACCATACCATAAGGGCTTCACCCTCTTGGCCTGCTTGATGGCAGCTCACGTCTCACAGTCATGGATGACTTGAGAAATACTGTCCATGGTTAAATCCACCCCTCGGTCTTGTGCCCACTTATAGGTGGCATCCCTGCCATGATTGCCTGAGGCATCATGGGCCCATCAAGCTAGGAATAACTGTCCCTTGTGTTCCTAATCTAGGTCTATCTTTGACACCCTTATCTTTGCAGCCTGGTCTACCTGCTCATTGTTTTGGGGCTCCTCATTAGCTCTGCTCTTGGGGACATGGGCATCTACATGGCGGACCTTCACAGGTAGCCTCCCTACCCTGGGAGCGATATCTTTCCATTCATCAGCAGCCCAAATTGGTTTTCCTCTACACTGCCAATTGGCCGCTTTCCACCTCCCCAGCCAGCCCCACAGAGCTTTGGCTAACTTCCATGAATCAGTGTAGT
Organism: Serinus canaria; assembly: GCF_022539315.1. Lineage (NCBI taxonomy): Eukaryota > Metazoa > Chordata > Aves > Passeriformes > Fringillidae > Serinus > Serinus canaria. The sequence goes on from NC_066342.1 coordinate 16,388,650, forward strand.
GGTAGAGCCTCAGCCACTTCTCTCTTTCTGCAATGTCCAGGGCCAGCTGAACAGCTTTGAGTTCAGCAAGTTGGCTTGATCCACCTTCTCTTTCAGTGGCCACTGCAGCCTGTCATGTGGGGCTCCATACGGCTGCTTTCCACTTCCGGTTCATCCCTATGATGCGATAGGAACCGTCCATGAAAATAGTGTAGAATGTTTCCTCTGCTGGCAGTTGGTAATATGGAGGAGTTTCTGCAGCCTGTGTCACTGCTTCTTGTTCTTCATCAGTGATACCAAAGCCTTCACATTTGGGCCAATTTATAATTACCTCCAAAATCCCAGGGCGATTCAGTTTACCTATATGGGTGCACTGAGTTCTGAGAGCAATCCACTTGCTCCATGTAGCACTGGTGGCGTGGTGAGTGAAGGGAACCCTTCCTTTGAACATTCACCCCAGCACCAGTAGTCGGGGTGCCAGGAAGAGTTGTGCCTCTGTACCAATCACCTCTAAGGCAGCTTGGACTCCTTCATAGGAAGCCAAGATTTCTTTCTCTGTTGGAGTAGAGTTGGCTTCAGACCCTCTGTAGCTTCGACTCCAAAATCCTAGTGGTCGACCCCGAGTCTCCCAAGGCACGTTTTGACAAAGGCTCCAGGACAAGCCATGGTTCCCGGCTTCAGAGTAGAGCATGTTCTTCACATCTGGTCCTGTCCTGATTGGGCCGAGGGCAACCGCATTACTGATTTCCTGCTTGATCTGGGCAAAGGCTTAATGTTGCTCAGGGCCCCAGTGGAAATTGTTCTTCTTGCGGGTGACCAGGTAAAGAATCTGACTGTATTCAGAAATATGCATTCTCCAAAAGCCTATGGCACCTTGGAAAGCTTGTGTCTCCTCCTTATTGGTTGGTGGAGACATTGCTGTGATCTTGTTGATGACATCTGTAGGAATCTGATGTTCTCCATCTTGCCACTTCACGCCTAGGAACTGAATCTCACGAGCTGGTCCTTTTACTTTGCTCTTTTTGATGGCAAAACCAGCTCCCAGGAGGGTTTGGATGATTTCCTTTCCTTTCTCAAACACTTCCGTGGCTGTGTTCCCCCACACAATGATGCCATCAATATACTCTAGGTGTTCTGGAACCTCACCCTTTTCTAATGCAGTCTGGATCAGTTCATGGCAGATAGTAGGACTGTGCTTCCACCCCTGGGGCAGTCGGTTCCAGGTATACTGCACTCCCCTCCATGTGAAAGCAAACTGAGGCCTGCATTCTGCTGCCAGAAGAATGGAGAAAAATGCATTGGCAACGTCAGTAGTGGCGTACCCCTTTGCTGCCTTGGACTCAAGCTCGTACTAGAGCTGTATTATGTCTGGCTTGGCAGTGCTCAGTGGTGGAGTCACTACATTCAATGCACGGTAGTCCACCGTCAATCTCCATTCTCCTTCAGATTTATACACAGGCCGAATGGGGCTGTTGAAGGGTTAGTGGGTCTTGCTGACCACCCCTTGGCTCTCCAGCTCTCGGATCATCTTATGGATAGGGATCACAGCATCTCGAGTGGTTCTATACTGTCGGCGATGCACTGTGGAAGTGGCAATTGGCACCTGTTGCTCTTGTCCCTTCAGAAGTCCTGCTGCAGATGGATTCTCTGACAGTCCAGGCAAGGTGTTCAATTGCTTGACACCCTCTGTCACCACAGCTGCTATCCCAAATGCCCACCTGAGTCCTTTTGGGTCTTTGAAATACCCACTTTGAAGGTAATCTATGCCCAAAATACATGGGGCCTCGGGGCCAGTCACAATAGGGTGTTTCTTCCACTCATTTCTCGTCAGGCTGACATCCGCTTCCACCAAAGTGAAATCTTGTGATCCCCTTGTGACACCAGCAATAGGAAAAGAGTCTGTCCCCACATGTCTCAATGGGATTAATGTGCACTGCGCACCAGTATTGACTAGAGCTTTATATCCTTGTGGTTCTGATGTGCCAGGCCAACGAATACACACAGACCAGAAAACACAGTTTTCCCTAGTCTCTATCTGGCTAGAGGCGGGGCCCATTTAAGCCTGGTCATCCTTCTTTTCCTGGGCATATGTCTAGGAGGTTCCTTCAAGGGTATTGAACATGTCATCATCATACCTGGCAGTTCATCTGTGGGCAACTGGAGCTGCTTTCCTTTTGGTGGAACTTCCTCTCCGAGCCTTGCCTTCCTTCAATTCGTGCACCCGTTGGGCCAGAGAAGCAGTAGATTTTCCATTCCATTTCCTCATGTTTTCTCCAAAATCACGCAGGCAGAACCACAGCTCAGCTCCTGGCGTGTACCTTCTCTCTCCATCTGGAGAACGTCTGCGTTGGGCATTAGAACCTCTGATCTGTACTGCTGAGATTTGGAGAAGGTCTTCTTTAATCTCTTCTCTGAGCTTCTTGTGATTCTCCTATATCTTATCCTCTAATTGCTACAGACGTGTTTCCGCCACTGCGATTCTGGCATGTGTTGGGCCATGCACAGCATCTGCATACGCTCAGAGCTTCTTTGCCATATCAAGCACCGTCTCATCCCGGTCATCCCGCTTCATTATATCTAAAGCAGAAGCATATTCGTGTGGCCCAAGTCGTACAAGTTTTCGCCACATCACTAACATGCATGGTACCATGTGTGGATTCCTAGTTGTTATGTCATCTGAGAAGATAATCTCTGCCGCTGCCATTTCTCTCAGGCGTTCGATCCCTTGCTCTATGGTCTTCCACTGGGTTTGCTGCATATAGAGATCATCTGCACACAGGTATCTTTGTGCTACACTTTCCAAGACCCGTGCCCAGAGGCTGTGAGGATTAGCCCCTCTCATCATTCCTTGGTCGATGACAGGATCATGTGACAGGGATCTCAAATGCCTCACTTCAGTGCCAGCTAGTATTGTACCCTCGCCTGCAGCATTCCAAAAAAGGACTAACCAACTAATTATGGATTGATCAGGTTGTCACTTGTAATGCTTCCTTAGGCCACGAAGGTCCTTCAGGGAAAAGGACTCAATATTGGCTTCTGATCTTGCACCTGTTGCTTTGACTCCTGATTTTATGTCAGGAAGTGTTGACGGTCCTTCTCCTGCATCATCATCATCCACTGGTCGATCGGTCTTGTCTGTGCACTTTCCACTTCTACTGCTAGTAGCAACAGCCATTGGTTGAGGCTTATTGTCTGCTTTAGCGGCTGGCTTATCCTCACTATCTGGTTTAGCTGCTGCCTTCAAGCCTGCAGTGTTGGCTGTAGCCTGAGTGACTGGGATAGCTGTTGATTTATCTCCCTGCCCCCCTGCCTCTGTCTGCAGCCCTACAGTATCTAGCAGTGTGCGATAAACAGATGCCAGGGCCCAGCTTACTGCAATGATCTTTTTCTCCTTAGGGTCATCCTGGTACTTCTCTTTCAGGTATTTCCCCACCTCAGCTGGGTTCTGAATTTGTTCATGGGGAAAGTCCCAGACTACAGGGTCAGAGAATTCCTTCAGGATTTGGCCCATATCCTCCCATTTCCCACACCACTCAGGATTTTCCATGCCTGGGTCTACTCCTGGGTCAGGGGTCTCATCAGCCCCTCTAGAAATCTCAGCCCTCATTCTAGAGAAGCTGCAGACTGTATAGAGGAAGCTTACCAGATTGAATACCAGAAAGATGGTCTCTTTAACATTCAAGGGAAACTGAACATTCTCCAATAGGGAGGTAACAGATTCAGAGGAGAAGAAGGAATGCAAAGGCTGAAAAGCCTTATCCCCTGCTCCTCCTCTAACAAACTGGGTGCATAACCAGAGCCATGTACCATTCATACCTGGAAGAGACCCCAGCATGTTTATAAACTTCCTACTAGTCATTACCACCAATCTCAGCCAAATAACTATTCTGGTCACTGCCCCTATTCTTTGAAAACTACATATTAGGGACAATACTAGAGCTATTTCTGGATAAGAAAATAAACCGAGGGACCAGAGAGGTATTAAGATCTAAAAAAAACCTAGGGACCAGAAATGCATGCAAGCCTTTACCCCAATAGACATTATGGATTCCAAAAGCATGGCTATTAACTGCTTTATACTAACACAGAGTAATGGCAACCAAAATGCACTCAAAACAGGATTTTTCCCACTCTCTCTCGAGCCCCACACATTGAGCACCAACTTTTGTCCTGGTTTAGGGCAAACATGTGAGAAAACCTCCAAAAGGGGGACCGCTCCAGAAAGCAAACCCACACGCCCCCTCCCCCCAACTGGTTCGGGAGGAATTCCTCTGAGAGAGGGGGAAAGAACCTGTTTATTTAACAGGCACTGCACCCCCCCCAGCACACAAAATGAACAATACCAGCTGACACCACTCTTTCACCGCTCTGAAAAAGATGACAAATTCAGAATGTCTCTCCTTGGGTGGTCGCTCTGTTATCAGTTCTTCCAGCGCTGGGGTAGCTGCTGCAGGTCACAAGGTGCAAACTCTCAGTGTTTTCCCAGGTCCCAGTCTGGAGCAGGTTCGAATAGGTCCAAAAAGGAAAGGAGAAACAGTCCAGGAAGAAATTTGGACTGTTTAGCTAAACTAACTAATGAGCAGAAGCAAAAAAGCAAGAGTAAAGCAGGAGCAAAGCAGAAGCAAGAGCGAGAGCAAAGCAAAAAGCAGGGCAAAAAGCAAAAGCAGCACTATGTACTGTCCCTTTCTCTGTGTCCTTCCAGCTGTGGGGAAGCGGCTGATAAGGAACCAAAACAAAATTTTCACTCTTCAGAGCCAGTCTTGAAGGCACAGAACATAATATCCAGCATAAACAGCACACACGACTGGGGGATACAAGCATCATAACATCATCCCTGGACAACCTCTAAGCAAATAACTTTCTCCCACACAGAATCAGAGACCAAGTCATCTGCCTAGTCACCACTTAGAACCAAGCAGCATCCACTTAACCTTGCAGCTGGTTGCTGCTATCATAACAGGCAACCAACCTAGTTGCTCAAAGTGTGGACTTCAGCTACTAATTCAACTCCTATGCAAAGGCAACACTTCTCCCTTAGGTACACCAAGTTCCCCTATTGCCGCGCTGCTGCGTCGAGTGCACTTTACTCCCCTGAGAGCGGGGAGGAGGCGGCGCCGGCTAGCTGGGAGCACAGCAGCAGCTAGCAGCGGGGGGGCACTGCCTTAATTTGCCGGGGCGTCAGGCAGCACCTTTGACAGGGCAGCAATATCGAGAGGAGCGGCAAAAGCAGAGAAGCTTGAGAGAAAAGAGGGTCTTAACTTGCCTGGTGCAGTCCAGTGGTTTATTGTCTCCAGGGGATCCAGGCGGGAAAAGGCAGGGAACAAAGAGTAACAGCAGTCTATAAAGGGGGTGGAACATAGGTACAAGAACCAATGGGGGAAACTGAGGAGGGGAATCGGACATAACTGACACGGGCGAGAACTAATGATATAAGAGCTAGGGAGGGACCCAGAGCACCTGCCTAATCACTTTCTGAGGAAGGGAGAAGTTTCTGGAGAAATGGGCAGGGCCCCGGGAGATGGACAGGGTTCTGGAGGAGGGGAAAATGCAACAAGTGGGGTGGTAACCATGGATACGGGGGTGGAGACAAGGGCTTGGCAGTATGCCCAGACTGGGAGGGAACCATTTCAGAGAGAGGGGGAAACCAGGACTGAACCATCAACATAGGCTTAGGGATGCAAAATGGGGAGAACATTATAAGATGGGGAGAACAACACCAACGGGGAAAACAATACAAATGGAAACTGAACCCACACCACAACACCCTATTTTGGGACCGTCGGTGCCCTGCAAGAGGAATGGTACAACACATTTCTCAGTACAACCAACCTCTCCATAAGAGAATTCAAGGAAAAGAAACAAAAGTGACATCCACTAACTTTAATTTTGGATTTTCAGCATAAGCCTATAACTCCCTTTTTCTCTGTCTTGAATTACCATCTTTACCACACATTCCTTGAGGGTCCATGCTTCCATCTACCTAATAACCAATGCAATTACCTACTCATTTTGCTCCCGCTGTAGAGCCACCCTCCCTGTCCATTTCTCTGTGCTCCAAATAAGGTTTGACACAACGGGCGGAGACCCATCGAGGGCCATTTTCTGTTAAAACACATGCGTATCCTCTTCCCCATGTTACTAATTCCACTGGGCCAGTCCACTTTTCCGTGATTCAATCTTTTACCCATAACTTAATACCTATCTTAAGCTTAGGCTGTTTTGAATTCAAAGAGGAAAAATGGTAGAATATAAGAGACACTTGTAAGTCAGGTAAAGGATACAAAAAGCTTAAGACATAAACGGCTTTGTCTAATCTCACTTGAGGCAACTCCTTCTGCATTCCCCCTTTTTGTACCTGGCGCTTCAACACACCATGAGCACGTTCAATAATTGCTTGGCCTGTCGTTGCATGAGGGATACCAGTAGGATGACCAACACCCCAGGCACGAAAAAACACTTGCAACTTCTTTGAAACATACGCCCAGCCATTATCTGTCTTTACATGTGATGGAACGCCTAAGATGGAAAAGGCGTGGCAGAAATGACGAATAACATCCCGAGCTGTTTCACCTGCCAATGCTGAAGCAACCATGGCATGAGAAAAAGTGTCAATTGTGACATGAACATACTTTAAGCGGCCAAATTCGGGCATTTTTGTAACATTAGTTTGCCATTCTTGCAAAGGGAGTAAGCCTCTGGGATTAGTGCCATAATCTTGTGAAACATGAGACATATGACAATCAGGGCAAGAAGAAATAATTGACTTTGCTTCACTATGTGATAATTTAAATTGCTGCCGTAGTGCCTGAGAACCCTGATGAAAAAATTGGTGAGATAGAACAGCTTGCTGCAACACATTAGGCACCTTTTTTTACTGCTGAGGCAGCCACAAGGGAATCCACATAGGCATTACCTTCAACAAAGAATCCAGGTAGCGATGTATGGCTACGAATATGCATAATTAAAATAAGAATGCTTTCAATTACGAATAACGGTCCACGATTTCATCAACATAACAAATAATGGTTTCTCCTTTACATTATACAACACAGCTTGATCCAACTGCTTCACTAAATTAGCAACATAAACAGAGTCAGTAACTATATTTACGGAACTAGGAAATAAGGTAAAGGCCAAAAGTACGGCACAAAGTTCAATTAACTGAGGAGACCCTTGTTGAACCATTACATCATGTTCCCAGCGGTCATCTTTCTTCCAGGCTACAGCAGCTTTTCCAGTTCTTCCACATTTATCTGTAAAAACTGATGTGCCTTCCACTGGTACTGAAGAGCAAAGTGGTTTCCCCTGAAAAGGAATTGTCTTAGTAAAATTCAAAATTGGATGGGAAGGTAAATGATATGCTATTTCACCTGTAAAAGAAGATAAAGCAGATTGCAGCTCATGATTGTTTTGAAAACACCACTCAAAATACCATTGTTGTACTGGTATGACAATAGTTACAGGATCACGGCCTAAGATCTCATGGCAGCGTCTGCGACCTTTGATAATGATGTCTGCAAAAAGCTCATACAGACCTGGAGCTGTTTTTCGGGACCTGAAAGACAAAAATATCCACTCCAAAATATGCAATTTATCTTCCCATTTGTCATTCCATTGACACAACAATCCGCATGGTATTTCATCATCTCTCAAAACAAATAATTGCACACCAACAGAAACATCTATCCTAGTAACAAATTTAGATGCCAAGGGAAATTCAATTTCTTCTACAGCCTTTTTTGCTGCAGCAGTCAAATGTCTCTCATTCATACAAGGAAGTTATCTCCGACAGTAAGTCATATAAAGGTTGCAGTTGATGATTGGTTATCCCCATGTATGGTCTAAGCTAACCTATTGTACCAACCAATTTCTGTACGTCTACAGCGGTTTTAATATCAATGTCCAATTATACAGGTTGAGGCACGATTTGTGTATTGGTGACTATCAACCCCAAATATTTCCACAGCATCTGTCTTTGAACTTTCTCTGGGGCCATAACCAAAGCAAAGGCTTCTAAATTTTTCACAGCACATTGTTCAAGAGCCAACAACTGTTGTTTGTTTTCGGATGCCAACAAGATATCATCCATATAATGACAGCAATAACAATTGCTAAATTGCTCTTGGACCTTAGATAAAGCCTGTGCCACAAACCATTGACAAATACTCTGAGAATTTCTTATTCCTTGAGGCAAAACGGTCCACTGATATCTTTGGGCTGGTTCCTCATGATTTACAGAAGGCACCATAAAGGCAAATTTTTCCTAATCCTGATCAGACAATGCAATTGTAAAAAAGCAGTCTTTCAAATCAATTATAATTATTTCCCATCCTTGTGGAATCATTGCAGGTGTTGAGAGACCTGACTGTAAAGCACCCATTGCGGCGATCACAGCGTTTATCCGCCGCAAATCGTGCAAAAGTCTCCATTTACCAGATTTCTTTTTTATTACAAACACAGGTGTATTCCACGGGCTAAATGAGTTTTCAATATGTCCAGCTAGTAATTGTTCTTCCACTTAGCCTCGCAGCAAGGTACCCT
>NC_066342.1:16397669-16491236 GCF_022539315.1 Serinus canaria
AACCATAGAGCAAGCGATCCGGCGCTTGAAGAAAATGGCAGTGGCAGAGATTGTCTTCTCAGATGACGTAACAACTAAGAACCCAGTCCTGGTACCATGCACGTCTGTGATGTGGCGGAAACTTGTACGACTCAGGCCACGTGAATATGCTTCTGCCCTAGCCATAATGAAGCGGGATGAGAGGGCTGAGACCATGCTGCATATGGCGAAGAAGCCCCGAGCATATGCAGACGCTGTGCATGGCCCAACACGTGCCAGAATCGCAGTGGTGGAAACACATTTGCAAAAGTTAGAAGATAAGATAGAAGAAAAGCACAAGAAGCTCAGAGAGGAGATTAAAGAAGACCTTCTCCAAATCTCAGCAGTACAGATCAAAGGTCCTAGTGCCCAATACAGACGTTCCCCAGATGGAGAGAGAAGGTACACCCCACAAGCTGAGCTGTGGCTCTTCCTGCGTGATTGTGGAGAAAACATGAGGAGATGGGATGGGAAATCTACTGCTGCTCTGGCACGACGAGTGCATAAACTGAAAGAAAGCAGGACTCAGAGAGGGAATTCCACCAAAATAGAAGCAGCTCCAGTTGCCTGTAGCCGAACTGCCAGATACGATGATGATGATGACATGTCCAAACCCCTTGAAAGAATATCCAAGACATATACCCAGAGAAAGAAGCATGACCAGGCTTAGAGGGGCCCTGCCTCTAGCCAGGTAGAGGCTAGGGAAAATCGTGTTTTCAAGTCTGTGTGAATTCATTGGTCTGGCACATCAGAACCACAAGAGTATAAAACTTTAGTTGACACTGGTGCGCAATGTACATTAATCCCACCGAGACATGTGGAGACAGAGTCTGTTTCTATTGCTGACGTGACAGGGGGATCCCAGGATTTCACTTTAGTAGAAGCGGATGTGAGCCTGACGAGAAATGAGTGGAAGAAACACCCTATTGTGACTGGCCTCGAGGCCCCATGTATTTTGGGCATAGATTACCTTCGAAGTGGGTATTTCTAGGACCCAAAAGGACTCAGGTAAGCATTTAGAATAGCAGCTGTAGTAACAGAGGGCATCCAGCAATTAAATCCTTTGCCTGGACTGTCCGAAAATCCATCTGCAGTAGGACTTCTGAAGAGAGAAGAGCAACAGGTGCCAATTGCTATGTCAACAGTGTATCAACGGCAGTATAGAACCACTTGAGATGCTGTGATCCCCATCCATAAGATGATCCGAGAGCTGGAGAGCCAAGGGGTGGTCAGCAAGACCCACTAACCCTTCAACAGCCCCATTTGGCCTGTGCGTAAATCTGAAGGAGAATAGAGATTGACGGTAGACTACTGTGCATTGAATGTAGTGACTCCACCACTGAGCGCTGCCGTACCGGCCATATTAGAGCTCCAGTATGAGCTAGAGTCCAAGGCAGCAAGGTGGTATGCCACTATTGACATTGCCAATGCATTTTTCTCCATTCCTCTAGCAGCAGAATGCAAGCCTCAGTTTGCTTTCACCTAGAAGAGAGTACAGTATACCTTGAACCGACTGCCCCAAGGGTAGAAGTACAGTCCCACCATCTGCCATGGACTGATCCAAACTGCACTAGAAAAAGGTGAAGCTCCAGAACACCTCCAGTATATTGATGACATCATTGTGTGGGGGAACACAGCCACAAAAGTGTTTCAGAAAAGACAGAAAATCATTCAAATCCTCCTGGGAGCTGGTTTCGCCATCAAAAAAAGCAAAGTAAAAGGACCAGCTCGTGAACTTCAGTTCCTAAGAGTGAAGTGGCAAGATAGACGGTGTCAGATTCCTACAGATGTCATCAACAAGATCACAGCAATGTCTCCAGCAACCAATAAGAAGGAAACGCAAACGTTCCTAGGTGCCATAAGCTTTTAGAGAATGCACATTCCCGAGTACACTCAAATCGTGAGCCCTCTCTACCTAGTCACCCGCAAGAAAAACAATTTCCACTGGGGCCCTGAGCAACAACAAGCTTTTGCCCAGATCAAGCAAGAAATTGCCCATGCAGTTGCCCTTAACCCAGTCAGGACAGGACCAGAATTGAAGAACATGCTCTGCTCTGCAGCTGGGATCCATGGCTTGTCCTGGAGCCTTTAGCAAAAAGTGCCTGGGGAGACTCGGGTTTAGCCACTAAAATTTTAGAGTCGAAGCTACACAAAGTCCAAAACCAACTATACTCCAACCAAGAAAGAAATCTTAGCTGCCTATGAAAGAGTCCAAGCTGCCTCAGAAGTGATTGGCACAGAAGCACAACTCCTCCTGGCACCCCGACTGCCAGTGCTGAAGTAGATGTTCAAAAACGGAGTTCCTTCCACTCACCATGCCACTGACACTACACAGAGCAAGTAAATTGCCCTTATCACTCAGCGTGCCCGTATAAGTAAACTGAATTGCCCTAAGATTTTAGAAGTAATTACAAATTTGCCCGAAAGTGAGAATATCAGTGTCACAGATGAAGAACCAGAACCAGTGACACGAGCTGAAGAAGCTCCTCCATATAACCAACTGCCACCAGAGGAAACACGCTACGGTCTTTTCACAGATAGTTCCTGTCGCATCATAAAGATAAACCAGAAGTAGAAAGCAGCCATATAGAGCCCCACACGACAAGTCACTCAAGCTACCAAAAGAGAAAGTAGATCAAGTCAACTTGCTGAACTCAAAGCTGTTCAGCTGGCCCTAGGCATTGCTGAGAGAGAGAAATGGCCAAGGCTCTACCTTTACACTGATGCATAAATAGTAGCTAATGCTCTGTAGAAATAGCTAGAGAAGTAGAGAAAGACCAATTAGCAGCGTAGGAGAAAACCATTTTAAGCTGCTGATGAGTAGAAAGACATCGCTGCTAGAGTAGAAAAGCTACCTGTGAAAGTCTGCCATGTAAATGCCCATGTCCTCAAGAGCAGAGCTAATGAAGAGCACCAACACAATGAGCAAGTAGACCAAGCTGCAAAGATAGAAGTGTCAAAGATAGACCTAAATTAAAAACACAAGAGAGAGTTATTCCTAGCTCAGTAGGCCCATAATACCTCAAGCCATCAGAGCAAAGATGCCACCCATAAGTAGGCACGAGACCGAAGAGTAGATCTAACCATAGACAGTATTTCTCAAGTTATCCATGACTGTGAGATGTGTGCTGCCATCAAGCTAGCCAAGCGAGTAAAACCCCTGTGGCATAGTAGGCAATAATCCAAGTACAAGTATAGAGAACCCTGGCAAATCGACTACATCACACTGCCCCAGACACGCCAAGGCAAACGCTACGTGCTGACCATAGTTGAAGCCATCACTAGATAGTTAGAAACCTACCCTGTGTCTCATGCCACTGCCCAAAACACCATCCTGGGCCTTGAAAAACAAGTCCTTTAGAAGCATAGTACCCCTGAGCAGATTGAGTCAAACAATGAGACTCATTTCTAAAACAGCCTTATCAACACCTAGGCTAGAGAACATAGCATTAAATAAGTGTACCATATCCGCTACCACACAGCAGCGGCAGAGAAAATAGAGAGGTACAACGAGCTACTAAAAACCCAGCTAAAAGCCTTGAGTGAGAAATCCTTCAAGAATTGAGAGCAGCATTTAGCAAAAGCTACCTAGTTAGTCAACACCTGAAGTTCCACTAACTGAGCAAGTCCTGCCCAGTCTGAGTCCCTGAATATAATAGATAGAAATAAAGTCCCAGTGGTACATTTCAGAAGTCTGTTAAAAAAGACAGTGTAAATCAATTCTGCCTCGAGTACAGACAAACCCATCCGTGGGGTTGTCTTTGCTCAAAGACCAAGCTTCACATAGTAAGTAATGCAGAGAGATAGAACAACACGATGTGTACCTCAATAAGATCGGATTGTAGAGTGAAAATGTAAGGCAAATATCACTGTTTGCTATGTTATTGCCATTGCCTGTACACTAAACCGTATAGACAAAAGATAAGAGGACATTGTTTGACGATATGAAGATAAGGAGTAGAATGTCCTAGGGTGACTGTTATCCCCATTCGTGTGTATGTAATTTATGCTGGATAATATGTTCTGTGCCTTTAAGACTGGTGGAGTGAAGGTTTTGTTTTGAGCCCCTTATAAGCCACTCAGCGGGACATCCCGATAGCACCAGTGCATGTTGCTGCTTTTTTGCTTTTTGCCCTGCTTTTGGCTTTCGCTCTTGCTTCTGCTTCGCTTCTGCTTAACTTGCTCTTGCTTTCCCCCCCCCCCCCCCTTCTCATTAGTTAATTTAGCTAAACAGTCCAAATTCCTTTCTGGACTGTTCCCCCCACCCGGTTAGACCTGCTGACTGCTCCAGACTGGGATTTAGAACACGGAGAGAGAGTTTACACCTTGTGAGTGCAGCAGCTGCCGCAGCGCCGGAGGGACTGATAACAGAGCAAACCCCCAGGAGAGACTTTTCTGAATTTGTCATCTTTTTCAGAGCAGTGGAAGAGTGGTGTCATCCGGTATTGTTCATTTTGTGTGCTGGGGGGTGCTGTGCTTGTCAAATAAACAAGTTCTTTCCGCTTCTCTCCGAGGAATTCTTCCCGAACCAGTTGAAAAAAAAGCCGTATAAGTTTGTTTTTTAGAGAAGCCCTTTTTGGAGATTCCCTCCCAAATTTGCCCTAAACCAAGACAAATAGTGAACTTTGATTTAGTAAAAGGAAGCAGAGTTGAGAAGCAGACCACAATCCAATGTAAAATCTCCTTTATTTTCAAGATGTTTATGATGCTACTTCAAAGGCTATGATATACTGCTGAATATGTTCTAACAATGATTAGAAGCTACATGAAAACCATTTATGAAATTTTCCCTGTGAAGTAGGCTAACTCATTTTCCAAACAGTGGCATGGTTGAACATATTCTGTATTTAGACCTTTATCAGGGGCTTCGAATTGGGTTTTTGTTATAAAGTGTACAGGTTTTCAGAATGCTTGAGAGCATTAATGTTATCAGTTAAAAGTATCCCCTCATATATGCCTGCAAGACTTTGTAGGTGGGGAAAAAATTATCACCACTAGTACTTCTGTACTTAGAAACCTCTCAGTATTATTCTGTGGTGCTGTAAAGATCATGCTTGCAGGATTCAGGTTTCCTGTTTACCTTCACGCAAAATAGGCAACTAGAATTTTTATCTGCTGGTATTTATAGCCCCACGTGCTTTGTGTTGTTGTTGTTATTAAGTTCCCAGTGCCAGATAGTTTGTGGATTAAAGGCACAGTATGTGGTAATATAATGTGAGCTTGTCTTATCTAAAAAAACTGTCAACACTTAATTTTACTCATCTTTATTTTCTTCCCCACAGCAGTACATAGGTTTTGTTGCAATAAATTTGTCCATGTGGATTAATTAATTCATTTGTGATGTTTGAAGTGAGCTGGGCTTTCTCCTAAATGTGCTTCCTACTTTGTACTATCTTAGAAAGGGCACTTGGTGGTTTTTCTGAGCTGTATAAAGGATTAAGGAAACTAATCTAAGTGAAAGTCAGTACATAACACTCAGAAAAAGAATGCCTAGCACAGTAGGTCAAAGAAAGCCTAAAAGTAATTAATGTGATTTAAACACAATTTATTACAGTATGCTTCTAGTAATTTAATCCTAGTGGAAACCAGAGGGAAATTGGCCCTTAAATAAGTGCTGGGATCTTGTAGAAGATGTGTGTTTTGTCTCAAACATTCTGACTGTTATGACACGAAAGACGTGATTGGAAGAGAAGGTCCTGTGGACGTGGGGCAGCGCTATTCTAAGACAACTTCCTGCTCTGCCTTGAGACTCATGCTCAGTCCTCCCTGGGACTCACTTCCTGGAGAAGGACTCAAAAGGGCTGGCTGTGCAGGTGTGAACAAAACAGAGCCTAGTTTACATAAGAGGCATTGTCCTGGTTCCAGCCCAGATCAATGGGAGGGAGTGTGGCCAAGACATGGTTATTTGATACCACCTTATGTTATATCTGGGGGTGGGGGAAGGGACTGCTTCCAAGAAGAAAGGTGTTCCTTTTCTGGTGGAGAAAGCATGGTGGGTGGAGGGAAGCCATTCATCATTGTTTCATTGTCCCAGGATTGGTGAGCATTTTGCATGTAAATCTCTTTGTATACTTTTGTTATTAGTATTGTAGCTGTTACTGTTTGTTTTCTTATCTCATTGCTGTTTCCAGTAAATTGTTCTTATCTCAACCCCAGGATCTCTGCCTTTTGGGTCTCCCACCTGAGGGGACAGGGAAGTGGCTTGTGGTTTTCTTTTTAGTACTAAAATGGAGAAGACAATTCCTAAACCACAACAGGTGTGCACCAGGTTAACTATAAAAGGAAGTGGATTGTGTCCCCTCACCATCCTTTTCCTCTCTTGCCTTCTTTGTCTCACAACCCCAGCTCTGGACCATCCATGTGGCAGGACCAATGTGGGATCTAAGGACTAGTGATATTTTTTTTCTGTTTCTCCCTTTTCTGTCTATATTTCTCTCCCCCTTGCTTTGCCTGGGTAAAGCATGGCTTGCATATTCTACTCCATACTCCACACTGAAGTTTGTTGTGGGAGTGGGGAGATTGTGGAAGTGTGTTGTGGCTTGTGAGCCAGCACTTTTGAGGAGTTTGTTGTGGGAGCTGAGAACTTATTGAAGTGTACTGTACAAAATTAAGGGCTTGTTGTCCAACATATTTTGAGTCTAAGCAGTGGGCTGTTTGCTGGAATTATGGTGATTGTACAATAAAGAGATAAGAGTTCCCTGACATGTGTCTGGTTTCTTTGTTCAACCTAATGAGAATTTACAATGAACATCATGTCCCCTACCAGTGGGTCATCAAAACTTTTAAGTACCTTTGAGAACATCCATCCCACTGATAAGAATTTCTGAGTGTCTCCTGATTTACTGGGACTTGCTCACTGGTTCTGTCAAACTGCACTATGATTTATAAAATTAGGGAAAAGGCTAGGAAATTTGTAATCCTGCAGTTTTAAGGCATGCTAGTTTAAGGAAAATCTCCATCCTGTAAGGTGCTGTATGAAGCTGCAATCTCAAATCCCAAACAAGAGGCAGCTGTTGGTTGTGGACAAAGATAATGAATTGGAATACAGCAAGTGTTGGGGTCTTTTTATAGTTCTGTTCTAGCTGGAACAAGGATTAAATGGAGGCTGATGGCACTCAGATGTCTGAGTTAGGCCTGGGCAGAAACTAAAGCATCTTAATGTGGTAAGATGTAATTGTAATGTAAAAAACCATCTGGAATTACTTAGTAACACTTTCAAATTCACCATGTTTCATGTTATTGTAACTCCAGATACACTGATAATCATAGAATGGTTTTGGTTGGAAAGGGCCTTTAAAGGTCATCTAACCTATTCCTCCCTGCCATGAGCCAGGCATACCTTCCACTAGACCAGGTTGCTCAGAGTCCCATCCAACCTGACCTTGAATGTTTGCAGGAATTGGGCATCTACCAACTCTCTGGGTAACCTGTGCCAGTGTTTCATCACCGTCATACTAAAAAAAAATCTTTCTCATGTCTAGTCTAAATCTACCCTCTTTCAGTTCAAAAACATTATCCCAAATCCAGGTGTCCTAAAGACAAGGAAAAAGAAAATATTAATAGACTGAATAAAGATGGGTAGCTGTTCTGCTTAGTATTAACCTCAGGGTGACGCTGTTGAGATGGTCATAAAAACCAGAAGAACACCATGTATTTGAGAAGGCTTCTCTCTCCTTTATTTTTGCAGAATGCTGTCTTTTTATACCTTCTCACAAAGTTTATGCCTATTCATTGGCCACAATAAATCAACATAATGTTCATTGGAGAAAGGCGATCGCCACCGTTTTCCGCCAAAATCTAACTGCAGGCCCCTCGTTTATCTCTTCTCCTCTGTTTCCATGCCGACAGCCTTGATAGAGCTCCTTTCAGGGGCAAAGGCAACTCTTATCAGCTTTTCTTCTTCAACTAACTCTTTCTGACTCACAGACCAGCTGTGAGCCCCTTCCACATCAGAGCTCTTTGGGTATTAAGGACCCAGATACTTTAGGAACACTGGTTTCACTGTACAGGGAAGTTAAGGAAAAGCCATGTCCCAGTGTCATACTAATAGTGGAAATTAGAAATTGAGTAGATTTTATTTTTAAGGGACTTGAAAATTTCTAATGGTGAGTATAAAGGTTTTGCAAGTGAAATATTTCAGCTAGTTTAGAGTAAAATTTCAGTGGAGCCAGTATGGTAGCACTGAAGGGATTCTAGTCTTTGACATGCCTTAAGCTAGTAACACTGGTGGTTTACTGAGCAGTGTTTATTTGTCTTCTTCTCTGAAAAGAGACTAAGCTTTTTACCTTCTTAATATGTCAAATCTTTTGGCATCATTTTTGGTTTTGCAGTACCTAAAGTATCCATCAAAATATTATGGTTGTTTACCACCTGTACTCAGATTTGTTTCCTAAATCGCTTGCACTGCAAGTATAGTATGTGTTGAGAAATGGTTGTTTTAAAAAGACATAAACTGCAGATTTTAACAAATTAGTGGGTAGTTAAGGGAAAGGAGAAGATAGTTGAGATGTGTGTTTCCATGGTTCACTTCTATGCAACTTTGGAAGATGCATTTATATTGCCAGAGAATCAATATTTCTTGTGAAGTATGCAGTAGTGAAACTAAAGTAGGTACTTTGCAATATAGGGGGGGAAATAGCATTACTGTTTGGTTTTGGGTTTTTTTTCAGCTGGTGCTGTTACTTGGTGGTGTTGTCCATGGAAATTTTTGATTATTCGAATTGGTTTCAGAAAAAAGAATCATGTGGCTAAAGTGGGTGTTACACACAGGAAAAAAATAAAGAGCAGCAATGGTAAAAAGTTCAAGAATAAACTATCACCTGAAATTTATTTACTGACATTATTGTAAGAATACTTGAGAATATCACTTAAATGAGGAAAGAAAACAATGGTTTATGAATGACTCGCAACTACTAGCAGAAAAATGATAAATTGAGTACAGTATTTAATGTCTAATTTCTTATGTGAAAGGTTGTCAGAAATGCAAAAATAGAAATAAAAACAATTCTAATTTAAGGTTAAATTCTTAGCTTTTTGCAAGAAATTATTTACAATTTTTTTTCAAAACACAGGTTTTTTGTGTTCTTTTTCTTGCTTTCTAGCTCTTCAAATTTTATTACTTTAGAGCATAGTATAGAATTAGTACAGAAAAGCAAGTGGACTTCTTAAATCAGTATAATCAATAGATATTAAATGGATTTAAATATGCAATTAGAAAAATTATGTAAAAAT
Organism: Serinus canaria; assembly: GCF_022539315.1. NCBI lineage: Eukaryota > Metazoa > Chordata > Aves > Passeriformes > Fringillidae > Serinus > Serinus canaria. The sequence goes on from NC_066342.1 coordinate 16,406,919, forward strand.
ACTAATTTTCTTAATTATGTTTTTCCTAATGAGTAATTATATTGGTTAGAAACCATTCATGTGTGCTGAATTACACAGTGTAGACTCTAAATTAACAGGTTTTTTGTTAATGGGCATGCTTTCTACAAATACCAGTGAAAGTCTATTCAAACATAAGCAGAGATGAAAATATGGATTTATCTTTTATTCTACAGTGAGGTAATACTAATCTTTTTCTTGTAACTTTTCTGATTGCAGGAAGAATTTGGAATGTAATTGCAAGGCTGTCCTGGTTTGATAAGGAAGTGAGTTTTTTGGGAGGTTGTGGTCAAAACAATCAGTGCTCAGATTTTAATATTGGCCCTTGGTGATGCCACTGAGGACATGGATACACCTCTGAGAACACAGGGGGTTAAAAACAGAGAACTCCCAGGGGAACGCTCTCTGTGAAAGAGGTCAGACCTCCCCTGCCCTGCTGAGGGCTGGGTGGGGAAGCCAGGCGACCGGGGTTGAGGCAGGCCAGAGCCTTGGACAGAGAAGGGAGGTGAAAGCCCCTGCAAGATGGAAGGGTGGAGGAACACTGAGAGGCATCGGGCAGCCCCTGCCCCCTCCCCCGGGAGACAGAGGGAGAGAGCCTGTGCCTGTGCTTGCGCCACCTTGAAATTTGATATCATGTGCTGGCAGCACTGGCTGAGAAGGAGAAAGAGGGGGTGCGGCAAGAAGGTGCCCAGCAGGGCAGCCGTGAGAGTTCACGCAGGCATAGCCTGAGATTTTAACCCTTTTCTTGGACAATGAAAACTTGGCAGAACATTAAACCCTCCTAGGAAAGAGACAAACATAAAATGGAAGGAAATGGGCAAGTGTGGTGAAGGTTTGAGCAAGTGAAAGATGTCAGAAGAGTTGAGAAGAATCCTAAGTGGGAGGAGATGATGAAGTGGCCTTTGGCTGGACTTTTCTTGTATAACCATGGACAGAAGCTTTTTTTCCTGTAACAGAGACTCCATTTGGGGGAGGCAATGGCTTGGAGCCAAGAGAGTGTAGTGATGTTATGTGAAGGAGTGGCATGAACAGAGACGATGGATGAGGAGGGTGGTGGTGCCCTCAATCTTCAGTGAAGAAGATCTCTGTTCTCAAGACCCCTCGGCCCCAGGGGGTGAATTTGGGGGGGACAGGTGTCCCGAAAGTGAGAGACTGTTGCTTTTTTGGAATTGGAATGCTCCTTTTGCTCACAGATTGATACACAGCCTTGACACAGCAAAGGCTTTTTTGAGTTTTTGGCTCCTGCATCACAGATATTAATCATTCACTGAACTGCCCCAGTTGGATGGCGTGACATAAGGAAAGTTTATCATTGCTCTTTTGAAGTGGCAAACTTGAAGTGGGTTTAATTGTTGTTGGGAATGGGGTCAGCACTCTGAGATAGGTTGGCTGTAAATCTGGACTTGAATCAGTTAACATTTTGCAAAGTTACACCTAGGAGTTAACTGCTCCATGAAGATGCCTGTCAGTCTCCACTTAGCAGGTAGCTCACAGGCAGGCTTTTTTGTGTTCTAAGTGAAAAGCCAGTTTTATTGAATGTCATTGTTAAATAATTAAAAAAATTTAAATAATAATAAAATTAAACTCTTCATTTACCTTTAAATAGAGAAAAATGGAAATGATGGGATATTTTTGTGGTTTAACTGTTCAGAAACTTCATTTATTACAAATGAGGCTTTTTGGTAGCAGACAAATAGATTAGCTCTAGCCCTAAGTAAAAATGAAGGATTTTGGTTGAATTGTGATCTCAATAGAAGTATTAGGACAGTTCAGTAACTTTGGGATCTGTTTGAATTACTGAAAATATGTAGAAAAAAAGCAGCCAACAGAAGCATTCATATAAACCTTTGTGAACTAAATATTATTGTCCATGACTGTATGGACCAGACTGGGTGGTCCACATGTGTTTGGTCAACCTTATGTTCCTATGAAACAATTCAAGCAGCTGCTGTTATTTTCCTTTTAAACCTTTGTCTGCAGTGGGATTGCTTAGTTGTTCTCCAGTTTCACAGAGGAAAATGAAATCTGGCAAAGGGCATAAGTTGTGGTCAAAACAGATACCGAAAGAATATGAGGAGAACCCCAGCAGAGGCAAATATATCCAAACTGAGAGGAATGATGGATTTGTCTTTACAAACAAGCTGTGGGTCTGCTGGTAGATAAAACTAGCACTGGGAGATAAAAGAAACAATGGGAAGGATTCCACTGATTGGTGAATGGGAAAAGATATTTACTTTTACAAATAAATGGTAGGTTTGCTGGTAAATGAAAATGGATATTGAAAGATGAAAGAAACAATGGGGAAAACCCCTAATTTCCATAAGAAATAAAAATTAAAAGGGAGGGTTATACATTAGAGGGAAATCTTCGGTATCAGGCGTTCCGGAAAGTCTGTACCTCTCAAGTACCTCAGCCAATGGGGAAAGAGAGAAGGAAAATGTGGCAGGGAAATTAGGATAAAAAGGAGGCTGCATCTTTCAAAAATTTGAGAGACCCCAGGGGAATGCACCCTATGGCCTCTCCCTTTATTCAAATAAAGTAAAAGGACTCCTCTGTCTCCTTTTTGGACATAAACCTCTAATGTTTGTGGATTAATTTTCCTGACAAAACTCTGCTTGCTGTGGCACCTGCCATGAGAAAAGGATGCAGTGGATAGTCAGAAATGTCAAATTGAAATACACTACACAGAGAAATGCTAGAGGAAGAACTGCTACTTCTCACCTCTCTTGTTTGCAGGGTATGACCTTTACATTTCATGAACGACAAATGTTTGGGTTGCAAAGACTTCTGCCTCCTGAAATAGAGACACAAGACATTCAAGCCTTATTTTTCCATAATAATTTGGCAAAAATTACTGACCCCTTGGAAAAGTAAGCACTCTTCTGGCCTTGTTTTGTCATGCATGTAAATGGGAATTGCTGAAAAATATTGTATGGGGATAACCAAACAAATTTTTTGTGCCTCCACTGGGTTTTTGTCAGAGGTTATTTTTCACTTTTGCCCAGAAAACTGCTTTCATCAATCATGCATTCATCATGTGGCTAAATGTGGTTGGGGAGCTTTTTTCTCATATTCCATAGTCATAAGGTAATGAAAAAGAATGTGTGCAAATTAGCCAGTAGCAAAGACGCAGATCTTGCTGTAATCTGTAATATGTACTTCTAGAATATATAAAATTTGTTTGGCAGGTTGTTAGAGCATAGAACTATTGGGGGAAAGGAGGGAACAGCTGTCACCCTGATTTTGTAAAACTTTGTAAGCCTTCTGATGTTTATATTCTCTCAACAAACTTTCTCACACACAATTCTGTAAATAACCTATGTTTTGCATTCTTTCATGGAGGTGGAGAGAATTGATGGACCCTTGGTCTGTCCAGTGGCATTGGAGAGGTGGCACTGTCACCCTCCAATCCACTGTCACCTTTGGAAAACTATAAATGTTGGAGTCAGAAAATAAAGGTGCTCTTTTTTGTTCCCCTCGAGAGCAGCAGTGTCTGTGTCATCATTTCGTGCCTTATCGTGACATCTGGTGACCCCGACGTGATGAATTTGAGACCTCGAGTGTCGTGCGGCCTTGCTGGGTGAGGCTGTATCCTTCCCCCCCCCTTGTTTGCTTGGCGTTGCCTGCTGCTCTTGTGAGAGATGGCAGCCTCTGTGAGTTCCTCGGATGTTTCTGTTCTTTTAGACCTCTGGAAAGTTATCCTTGATCGGAGGGGAGTTTCCCTTTCCTGGAGTGAGTTTGAGAGTCTGTTTTTGTGGGCCAGAGAGCAAGGGTTTTTTTCGGACTCTTTGGAGGCGCTCTCTAGGGAGGCGTGGTCTCGTGTGGTCTCATGGTTGTTCTCCTTGACGATTGTTCGGTGGATGTGAGATCGCTGATGGTGCACTGGCAGAAGTTGAGTGACGTTTGGCGGGGGTCTCCTCGTTATAGCTCTCGGGGTTCCCTAGGGACCCCTTCTGTCTCGGATGTGGAGGAGGGGGAGTCTGATTTTCTGTATGACGCAGGACCCTCTCCCCCACCCCGAGAGGGAGAGCTGGGGGGCAGCTCCGCCTCGGAGGGCGATGTCCGTTCCCCCGGGGTGGATTGGGCTCCTGGCCAGCTGGTCCCGAGCCCGGCGGGGGGTGCTCCGCAGGCATCTAGGGGCTCGGTGGAGCCGGGGGGCCGCCCTCGTCCCGCCCCGCCCCGCGCGGCCGGCGGGACGGGGGGGTCCCTCCCTCCCTTAGTGCCTTCCCGGCACTTGGGGACGGCTTCTCGGAGGGGGGGGCGGTTTCTCCCGTCCCTGGGCAAGCGCAGTCCGTGGCCGCAGCCCGGGGCGGGCCGTCCGTCGCTCCTCCGGCGGGCCCGACCCCCGCGGCCGGGCAGCCCGCCCCGCCCCGCCCGGCGGAGGTGGTACCGGCTGCCGCCTCTCGCGGCACGGGCCCGGCGCTCATCGGGGTTTTGCCCGCTCCCCTTGTGCCGGCCCGCTCTGACGTGACTCCATGGGCCATGCCCCTCTCGGCGCCCGGCCCCGCCCCCGTGTCGGGGGAGGGGGACTCCGCGCCGGTTTCCCGATCCGTGCCGGCGCCCGCGCCTGCCCCCCCTGCGGAGCCCTCTGCCGGGGCTGCGGCGCGGCAGGGCGCTGAGGTGTTTCGATTTAGCGCGTCTACCGACGCTGCCGGCGGGAGGCCAGTGACTCCTCGGGGCCGTGGTCAATCCTCGTTGGTTTTCTGGACGCTGCCTTCATGTCAGGCGACGGCTCATGTTAATGGCCAGGCTTTGCCGGGTTCGGGAAACCGGAAGCGGAGCGCCCCGGAGAGATGCGCTCCGACACAAGTCTCTCTCCAGACCCCGGAGCCGATGGAGGTCTGCTCTGCCGGCTTGCGGCCAGCACCCGCGGATCAGCAGGTGTGGATGTCTGCACCGCAGCAACTGTTGTCTTAGAATCTTGTCGGATACACAAGATTCCCCTGGATGCTTTTGGTCCCTTGGGTGGAGGCATGAGTGCTCTCCTGATGGGGAGGTCTAGCGCCACCATTCAGGGCATCATTGTGCACCTGGGGCTCATTGATGCAGACTTCACAGGGCAGATTTGTGCCATGGTTTCCACACCCACCCCCCCTGTCACAGTCCCAAAAGGGACGCGCATTGCTCAACTTGTGCCTTTTAAGTCCTCTGTTCGCAGGACGGCTGACCGGTCACGTGGTGTGGGCGGCTTTGGATCCACTGGGTCGCCTAAAGTTCACTGGACCACCGTCCTGTCCAAGGACCGTCCCGAGATGCTGTGCACCCTGTCCAACCCTGGTGCGACGCCGTCGGACATCCGCCTCCGCGGACTTCTTGACAGTGGGGCTGATGTCACGATTCTCTCCCTTGCTGCCTATCCCCCGGAGTGGCCCCTGGATCCGGTGGAGACGCCTGTCACAGGACTGGGAGGGACGGTGCAATGTTTCGTGAGCCAGCGGCCCGTGCTGGTCGCAAACCCGGAGGGACAGACGGCCTGGGTTAGGCCTCATGTTACCTCTACCCCTGCTAACCTCTGGGGGAGGGATGTTCTGTCCGCCTGGGAGGTGCACATCGGGACGGGTTTTTGATGGGGGCCACTGCGACGAAGGGCACAGACTGTTCTATGCCTCCTATACGGTGGCTGGTAGACAAGCCTGTTTGGGAGAACCAGTGGCCCCTCCCTCATGAAAAATTGGTCGCCCTTCGAAATCTGGTGCAGGAGCAGTTGGACCAGGGTCATCTGGAGCCTTCTACCAGTCCCTGGAACACTCCTGTCTTCTGCATCAAAAAGATATCTGGGAAATGGAGGTTGTTGCAAGACCTCCGAAAGGTCAATGCCGTGATGGAAGGCATGGGAACATTGCAGGTGGGCATGCCATCGCCTACCATGCTTCCCGCGGACTGGCCGATCCTCATTGTGGATCTGAAGGATTGTTTCTTTACAATTCCTTTGCATCCAAATGACAGGCCGAAATTTGCCTTCACGGTGCCAGCAATTAACAACGCTGAGCCGGCACAGAGATATCAATGGAGGACGCTGCCCAGGGCATGCGCAATTCCCCAGCCATATGCCAATGGTATGTGGCCCAGGCCTTGTCTGGAGTTCGCAAGCAGTTTCCTGATGCACGTCTGTATCATTATATGGACGACATTTTGGTGGCTGCGTCCACCCAGGATGAGCTGCTGAGGATTCAGCCTCGGTTGCTGGATGCTTTGCATGCTCATGGGCTGCAAGTGGCTCCAGAAAAGGTTCAACAACAACCACCTTGGAAGTATTTGGGGGTCAAAATTCTGGAACAGACAATTTGTCACCAAGAGGTGCAATTTGTGCATTCTGTGAAGACACTGAATGATGCTCAGAAATTGGTAGGTGTCATCACTTGGTTGCATCCATATTTGGGACTGACCAATGCACAGCTGTCTCCGCTGTATGATTTGTTGAAAGGAGACAATGATCTAAAGTCACCTCGCACGTTGACCCCTGAGGCGCAAAAGGCGCTGGAGGTGGTTCAGCAAGCTGTTTCGGCTTGCCAAGTTCATCGCATTGATCCCTCCGTTGATGTCAGTGTTCATCACCACTCCAGATTCGCATCCCACAGGTATCATTGGCCAGTGGAGTGACAAATGGTCCGATTCCTTGCACATCTTGGAATGAGTTTTCCTGCCCCATCAGCCGCAGAAGACGGCAACTGCATTGTTTGAGCTAATCGCTCGCTTGATAATCAAATGCCGGCAATGGTGTTTGCAATTGATGGGTGCGGATCCCGCAAAGATTGTACTCCCGGTGCAACGGGAGGATTTTGACTGGAGCTTTGCAAACAGTGTGTCCCTGCAGAGTGCTCTGGAAAACTTTTCAGGGCAGATCACTTATCATCTGCCCAGCCATAAGCTGTTGCATGTGGCGAGATTCACACAAATGTCTTTGCGGCCCAAAAATAGTCAGGAACCCGTGCAAGGACCCACCGTCTTCACTGACGGTTCCGGGAGGACCGGAAAGGCCATTGTTACCTGGAAGGATGGATCTGAGTGGCAGGTTTTGGAAGGTCATGAGGATGGATCAGCCCAATTGGTTGAACTGAGGGCTGCTGTCATGGCATTTGAGAAATTTTCCCAGGAGCCTTTCAACTTGGTCACGGATTCCGCCTATGTGGCCGACATCGCGCAGCGATTGGGTCATTCGGTTTTGAAGGAGGTCAGTAATCCTGCCTTGTTTCATTTGCTGAAGACCTTGTGGCGTGCCATTCAGGCTCGGGTTCATCCCTTCTATGTTCTGCATGTGAGGAGTCACACCTCTTTGCCAGGCTTTATAGTGGAAGGTAACGCGAGGGCTGACAAGTTGGCTAACCCAGCGTGGGTGGCACCTCAGCCTGATACACTCGCGCAGGCCAAGGCATCACATGGGTTTTTCCACCAAAACGCACATACCCTGCAGAAGCAGTTTCAGCTGACGCCAACTGAGGCTCGTGACATTGTTGAGTCGTGTGACGACTGCCACGCGCTTGCTCCGCCTTTGCCGGCAGGGGTAAACCCCAGAGGCCTTAGGGCCTTGGAGCTTTGGCAGACCGATGTCACCCAGATTGCCGAGTTTGGCCGGCTCAAGTATGTGCATGTCACGGTGGACACGTTCTCCTCTGCGATGTGGGCTTCTGCTCACACTGGAGAAAAGGCCCGTGATGTCATTGCCCACTGGAGGCAGGCCTTTGCCGTTCTGGGCATACCTTCTGCTGTGAAGACCGACAATGGTCCTGCTTACGCATCACAGAAGGTGCGGCAGTTCCTGCAGTTGTGGGGTGTCTCACACAAGTTTGGTATCCCTCATTCTCCAACCGGTCAAGCTATTGTAGAACGCGCTCATGGTACTCTGAAGCGGGTTCTTCAAAAACAAAAACGGGGAATGCAGGGTGAAACCCCGCACAGTCGGTTGGCGAAAGCTTTGTACACAATCAATCATCTCACTGTGCCGCAGAACTCAAATAATCCTGTCATTTTGAACCATCATCTCTCGTTGCAGGCTGCGGATGAGGCACTTCGGCCTCGAGCGAAGGTTCGGGTGCGGAATTTAGTCACCAAACAGTGGGAAGGTCCCTATGACCTTATCGCTTCGGGGCGCGGGTATGCTTGTGTATCCACAGATACTGGGGTACGCTGGGTACCTTCGAAGTGTGTTCGCCCTGACCTGCGACCGCAGAGACAGAATCCGGCCGACGGGCAACATGGAAACCGTGACCAACCTGAAAGGCATCAAGCGGGTGACTCATCGGGTGATGACTCGGATGCAGACGACGCGAGTGCTCACTCTGATGACTCCTCCGCAAATGGACACTGAACATTGTTCATGTTTGTTTTTCACATTGTTCATTTTCTTTTTTCGTTTTTTCTTTTTTAGACAGAAAAGGGTGAGATGTCACCCTGATTTTGTAAAACTTTGTAAGCCTTCTGATGTTTATATTCTCTCAACAAACTTTCTCACACACAATTCTGTAAATAACCTATGTTTTGCATTCTTTCATGGAGGTGGAGAGAATTGATGGACCCTTGGTCTGTCCAGTGGCATTGGAGAGGTGGCACTGTCACCCTCCAATCCACTGTCACCTTTGGAAAACTATAAATGTTGGAGTCAGAAAATAAAGGGGCTCTTTTTTGTTCCCCTCGAGAGCAGCAGTGTCTGTGTCATCATTTCGTGCCTTATCGTGACAAACAGCTAGCCCATGCTGGTAAAATATGTTGTAGCAGCTAGCTACGAGGCGACCTGGTTCTCGGGTACGGCACGGTGACCCAAATAAAGAGTCACTCGGTCCATGCGCTGCGGACACCAATATGGTGGATAGCAAATGGCGTTTATTCAAAGGTTTCAGGGGTATTTATGGCTTAGGTAGTTTGTGTCACTTCCTCTGCCCTTGTCCTGGGTGCGGCCAGGTAGCCAAGGTCAGACTGAAGGTGAGGAGGGGTCTTCCTGTCAACGCGTAACAGCCCGAGATCTTCCGGCCGCAATACTTAACTCTCCCACATTTCCCCCCCACCATGATTAGTAAAAATCTCATAAAGTTATAAAATGTAAAGGTTACAAAATTTCATGGGTTAGTAGGATTAGTGTAAAATCGTGTGTTAGTAACTTTAGCATGCTTTAAAGTAATTGTCGGCGCTCGAGAAATAAAATGTTTGCCGTTTCCAAACGCCTTTTAACGAATAACACTAGTTTGTTTAATATGCAAGGCCCGAAGATTAGGGTTAGTAAGATTATAGTGATTGGGCCTATTAGGGTAGAAATCAGCGTGGTGAGCCATGGAGACTGGTTGAACCACGACTCGAACCAGCCCTGTTGAGCTTCTCTGTCCATTTTTCTCTGGTTCAGCCGGTTTCTCAGTTCGGCCATGGAGTCCCTGACGACTCCGGTGTGGTCTGCGTAAAAGCAGCATTCCTCTTTCAAGGCAGCACACAGGCCCCCCTGCTGCATGAACAAGAGGTCCAGTCCTCTCCTATTTTGGAGGACAACTTCTGAGAGTGAGGAAAGGGATTTTTCCAGCGAAGAGATGGACTTCTCGATCCTTTGCAGGTCCTCATCGATCGTCATTTGCAGTTGGGACAGTCCTTGGTGTTGGGTCGCTAGGGCTGAGACGCCTGTGGCCGTTCCAGCTGCTCCTAGGCCGAGCAGCATGGCTATAGTTAAACCTGTCAATATTTCTCTTTTGTGGAGACGGCTGGTTTGTTCGAAGAGGTAGTACACTTCTTCGTCTGAGTGGTACAGGACTCTAGGAACAATTAGAACTTGGACACAAAAGTCGTTAGAGTGATCGAATTTGTCAAGGAGTACACATGGGCTTACTCCGGATCGGTGACAGACCCACATCCCTGATGCAGCTGGGATCACCCACTGGAACTTCCCTCCCTTAAGTTTGCCAAATTCTTTGCAGACACTGCCCGTCTGCCTTGCCAAGGTTGCATTGCCGAAGCATTTGCCTTGGCCTGTAACCTGACTCAGGGTAATGCCTCTCCGGGGGGTGTCTCATCTGCATTGGCGTGGATTGTTTGATTTTGAGAAGATGAAAGGGAGATCAAAGGCAACGCCTTCGTAAAAAGGCGGTTGTGCATCATAGCATAACCAGCATGATTCTGTGAAGTTTGGGTTGGACTGATTTAACGATATGAAGGTAGCATTCAACACATTTATGAATGAATTGGAAAGGTTTGGTTCGGCCAGGAGACTGGATGGGGAGACTAGTTCTAACTTCTGCGTATCGGGGCTAGCACTACTGTTAACTGTGATCTCTTCCCTGGGTTTGCTCGCTACTAGAACCGGATTGGGTCCGACTAATTGGGACATAGAGGCTGGGAGTCTGATAATTTGCACATTCACCCACTCTTTTGACCCTTGGACGGCTACTGTCCATGTTCTGCCCGTGGTCCAACTGGGGTGATTTGGCTGTAAAATTGTCATGTTGTAGTTAGTGCATTTCCGAAATTTGGGGATTTTATGACTGTTTCGATGGAAATTTCCATGGAAAAAGAAGGGTGTTTTGCAGCCAGTGGGTGCCCAGGTGAACTGCAAGAACCTGTCGGGCTTTTGTGGATCCCACCCTGGCCCTGACGGTCTGGCATCTGTAACAATGGTTTCGCAGCCCCAATGCCCACAGTATCCCCACCCTGGGTGATTGCAGTAGCTTTTTCCTGGGTTTGAGGCTGGACACCAGTAGGTTAGGTACGTTTGTGTGACGTGTGGGGAAGAAGGGTCTACCTTTGGTCGTCCCGGAAACAAGTCGGTAAAGCGGAGTATGAAGGATGGTGTGTTTGGTGTGGTGACTCCTTTGAGCACCTTGCCACTGCTAAGGTGTCGCATGACCCACCTGAATGGCTGATGAGGGTAGTGGTCTGGGCTGGCTTGCCCTCTGGCGACAAGCCCCAACAGCAAAATCACACAGAAACACCGTTGATGTCTGAGTCTCACCCGCGCGGCTTTCTCGGGCGCTGCTGGACGGCTTGGTGGTCCGTCCTCTGGAACGGGGATGTACGCGTCACGAGGACGCCCCATGAGCATGTCCTGTAAACAGAAACTCACAACTCTCATCAGTCTCATTCTGCTCATGGTGAAGAGTCGGGCTTGATTGACTTAAGCGGACACCATTTAATGTGCCCGTCCTTTTTGACAGCCGCATATCCCCGCCCCGTGAGCACCAATCTCCAACCCTGTTCCCACTGCCCCAGTTCGTTTTTGATCACCACCCGCGGGCCCTCCTCTAATGCTCGAGGTGCCCAGTGTTTCTGAGCTGGACTGTTTGTTTCATCCCCCCTAGGGTATTGATTTAACGCTAGCAGCGCAGTTGCCAGGATGCGCGCTTGGTCACTCGGGGGAATGGCATTGGAGAAGCCTTCTGCCTTTGCTAGCACTTCTAGCTTAGCTTTCAGAGTCTGGTTTGCTCTTTCGACGATGGCTTGTCCGGTGCTGTTGTATGGGATGCCCTGCACCAAGGCGATGTTCCATTTCGAGGCGAATGTCTGGACTGCCTTTGAGATGAAGTTTGGGCCGTTGTCTGTTTTGATTTGCTTTGGAACCCCAAGCCATGCCATGGCTGTCAGCCAATGTTGGATGGTCGCTTTGGAGTCCGTCTTGAGATGCTGTGTGGCCACAATCATTCCGCTGTACGTATCTACAGTAACTGCGAGCCACACTCGAGGTTTCAACAGCTGGCATAGGGTAAAGTCTGTTTGCCACACTTCCGAGGCTTTGAGACCTCTGGGGTTGACACCACTCGACCATAGTGGCAACTTCTGGCAGTGAGGGCACATTGCGACAACGTGCTTTGTGTCTGCAGTAGAGATTCCGCACTTTTTCGCAAGCGCTTTTGCTCCGATGTGAGGGGTTTCGTGCAGGGGGATAGAAAAGAAGCAGTCTTTGATGTCGAGCACTGTATAGGGTTGTCCTCTTGGTATCATCGAGTTCATGGGTAGTGACGTTTGGACAGGTCCTATAGGCTGGATTCCTGGGATGACGGTGACGTCTGACCCTGTGTCCACCCAAAAGGGAAGGCAGATGGCCGAGTCGTCGGAGCTGTTGTGGAGAGGACACACTGCCCACACGATCAGTGGGTGCTTGCCCACCTTCGCGGCAACGGCCACCCACAGGTCCCGTTCCCATGCTTTCATGGCCAGAGCCACCCAGGGACCTCTTCCCCAAGGGGCTGTTTGTGGTATTCCTGAGGCGCAGGTGGGTTCGGTTGGACCATTGGCTGGGCAGCAAAGTTGGACATTCCCTGAGGGGTTGGCAGTGGTGGGCACAGGAACCCTGTGCCCCATTGAGGGTTGCTGTAGCTGGGCCGTTGCATGTTCCCAGTGGGAGGAGGCTGGATACGGCCCGGCTGCCTCCTCCCTCTGCCGTTTCCCTGATGCTTGGATCTGCATTCCTTAGCTACATGCCCTTTCCTACCGCATGCCCAGCACGGTCCCCGAGGTTTCCCCTGATGTGGGGGAGCAGCTGCTGATGGGTGTCCTAACCGGGGACAGTTTATCGCCACGTGCCCACCCTGGCCACACTTAATGCATGCCATGACACTCGTTATTGCAGTGTGAACTGCTGCTTGGATGGGAGCAAGGTGCTCCTCCTTAGCTACATGCCTGATCATGGCAGCTGTGTTAGATCCCTGTGGCAGTGATCTTAAAATGTCCTTTGTGGCTGAGTTACATTGTTGGCGTAGGCACTCTGCCAGCACTGGACCTTTTGCCTCTGAGGGTAATGTGGAGGCGTCTAAGGCTGACTGCAGACGGTCCACAAACTGAGTGAAGCTTTCACTCTCACTCTGTTTTATTGTAGTCCAAGGTGAAGGCTTGGCTACTACTTTAGAGGCAACACGGATGGCTTCTCGGGCTGCCCGAGTTGTTGTCATAATCTCTGGGGCCCTCAGGCCTTCTGCCTGTGCCTGGGGGGTAATCATTGCAGGGTCTGTGCCCATTAGCCTCTGTATGCTGGAGTCGTGCAGTGGGTGGTCTGCCCCTGTTACCAGGGCTAGCTGTTTAGCACAGTTATCTTCCCACTCCTGCTTAAATAAAATCATCCCTGCCCCGTCAAAAATCATTCGGCAGGTCTGCTTAATATCAAAAGGTAGCATGTCGTCCCCCCCAAAAACGCCATCAATGAGAGTTGAAACCATTGCAGAATTAATCCCCTTATCCGCGATCGCTTTTGTAATCGCCTGCACGTCTTTCGGGTTTACCGGAGAATAGAACCTTTGGTTCCCGCCGGGTCCCCCCACCCGGACCGGAAACACCAGTTTCGCTGACGGGGACCACTCTGCGCATGCAATTTTTATTTTCCGCCAGTCTGTAAGTGGGGTTCGATCTTTCTCTGATGTCCCCTTTACCCATGCGGGAGCGCTGCGGCTAATTGCCTTGCGTGCCGCTGCTGTTCTTTTGTTAGAACTCGAGTCTGAGTCGGAGCTCCCCGACCCCCGCTCCGAGTCCTCCGAATCGGAGCTCGACTCCGAGTCCCAGTCGGAAGTCGACTGCTCGGAGACTTCCGGTCTGCTGCGCCTTTTTCTCGGGCTCCGACCCCGCCCCTTCTTGCGGGGGTCGGACCGTTCCCTCCCCCTGGGGTCCCCCCGCCTCCTGCTGGGGGAGGTCCTTGCCCTATAAGGACCGAAAGTGAGCTGAGCGCTCTGATTGTTCATACGCTCCTGCGCGGGGGCCGCCCCGTCCCCCCGCTCGCCCGCACATGCGTTGTTAAGCGGGCTGACTCCGTTTCCGCCCGGCGCGGGTTCCTTTCTGCCCTGAGTACACGCCTCCCCGCCATTTTCAAACACATATGGAGGGGGTGCATTCCTGTCCTCCCCTTTGGGGCTCGGCGGTTTCGCCGCCTCCCTCGCCTCCTCCGTGAGTTCCTGCCAAAACGACAGCGCGTTCTCCCCCCCCACCGATGGTAAGCCGATCTGCTCGGAGGGGTCCGGCGTTCGCGGCTTTTCGCTGCCGGTTTGTTCTAAGAGCTCCGCGGTTTGTGTCGCCGCGGCCACCCCCAGCTGCGGCGTGGCCAGCAACCACGCTTTCGCCGCTTGCCAGGTGTCCTGCTCATTTCTTGCCTTTTGCAAGGCTTGCACAACCCTGCCCCATGACTTAAGAGCTTTTCCCGAGCCACAGGACATCGTTTCTTCAGCTAAAACCTTAGTACAATGGTCACATTTCTCCGGATGGAGAATATCCACAGGGCTATCTATCGCCTGTAATTTAATAAGCCTCGAAATTACAAGGCATAAATCCTTGAGTTTGCATTCTATTCCCCACTGAACATGCATTTGGGTTACGACCTGCGCGACGGCTTCCATGTCCCTCGCTGGTCCGGGAGCGTCCTCCCTGCCGCACTAGACCCGCTGTGCGGCCGCCGGCCCCTGTCCAGGTGACTCCCGCACCCCGGGTGCTGGATCCCGGGATCGGCACCAATATGTAGCCGCTAGCTACGAGGCGACCTGGTTTTCGGGTACGGAACGGTGACCCAAATACAGAGTCACTCGGTCCATGCGCTGCGGACACCAATATGGTAGATAGCAAATGGCGTTTATTCAAAGGTTTCAGGGGTATTTATGGCTTAGGTAGTTTGTGTCACTTCCTCTGCCCTTGTCCTGGGTGCGGCCAGGTAGCCAAGGTCAGACTGAAGGTGAGGAGGGGTCTTCCTGTCTACGCGTAACAGCCCGAGATCTTCCGGCCGCAATCCCTAACTCTCCCACAATATGTGAGAATGAAGGTGTCGTGGTTTGAGAGGAAGTGAGTTTTTGGGATGCTGTGGTCAAACCAATAGGTGCTCAGAATTGAATATTGGCACCTGGTATGGCCACTGAGGATATGGATACGCTTCTGAGAACACAGGGGGTTAAAAGCTGTGAACTCCTGGGGGGAAAGTCTCTTGGGTTCCGGTTCGTGAAGAGAACAGACCTCCCCTGCCCAGCTCCGAGCTGAGCGGGGGAGGGGAGCCATGCGGCTGGAGGAGGTAGGCCGCCAGGCCAGGCCTTGGGCAGAGAAAGGGAGGTGAAGGCCCCTGCGAGTTAGAAGGGTGGAGCAGCACTGTGAGGCTCTGGGCAGCCACCCCCCAATCCCCCACCATCCCCCCCCCCCCCACCCCCGGAGAGAGAGAGAGAGGGAGAGAACCTGTGCCTGTGCTGGTGCTACCTTGAAAATTGATAGCACGGCCGGCGTGAAGGAGAAGAGTGGGGGGGGATGCCCAGCAGGGCAGCCAGCCGTGGGAGTTCATGGACAGGCAGGGCTTGGGACTTTTAACTCTTCTTGTGGATGATGGAAACCTTGCAAATGCTGATCCTCCTGGAGTTGAATGAGGAGAGAGATAGAGGTGGGATAGCAGGATAACAGGAAATGGGCAAGTGTGGTGCAAGTTGGTGCAAATGAAAGAGGTTTGAGAGAAGCTGAGAAGAATCCTAGGTGGGAGAAGATGATGGAGTGGCCTTTGGCTGGACTTTTCTTGTATAGCCATGGGCAGAACCACTTGTGTTCCTGTGACACAGAGACTGCATCTAGGGGGAGGCAATGGCTTGGAGCCAAGAGAGTGCAGTGACGTGAAGGAGCACGTGAACAGGGACGACGGGTGAGGAGGGTGGTGGTGCCCTCAATCTTCAGAGAAGAAGAAGAGGAAGATGATCTCTGTTCTCAAGACCCCTCAGCCCCAGGGGGTGAAATTTGGGGGGGGACAGCTGTCCCAAAGGTGAGAGACTGTGCTCTTTTTGGAACTGGACAAAGCACCCTTAAAAAGAAAACCCTAGAAGCAGCTCTGGTACATGTGCAGTGGTGAGAGCACTGGACATGGAAGGAAGATGCCAAGATGGCAAATGTTCTCCGGGCGGTGCCACGTGTGACATGGAAACACGAGAGGTTTCAACTGTTTCCTGGGGAAGTCTGTGGTACAAGAGGGACTCCTCTGTTCTTGAGGAACTGAGAATTGATTATCTGAAGGGTAGTGATGGACTGAGAGTTAGTGATCTGAGGGCTGGTAATTGAATTGAAAATCCAAGGTTTTGTCTTACTGTGATATGTTGAAAATCTGGTGGTGGGGGAGGGGGAGGATATTTGGAAGGTTTTCGTCCTGTGTTCTGTGTGTTTCTCTTATAGTCCTAGGTTAATAAAGTGTTTTTTTTCCTTTCATTCTTAAGCTGGAGCCTGCTCTGCTCTGTTTCTGCTCACATCTCACAGTAGATACCAGGGAAAAAGTATTTTCATGGGGGCACTGGCATTGTGCCAGGCTCAAACCATGACAGAAGGTAAATCAAGGGTTTAATAGTTATGAAAAACAGTGTTTATCATATATAACAGTTAATGCTAGAAAGGAATAGAGGTTTAGAATTTTGAGTCTTATAATGTGTAATTTTTTCTATACTAGTCCTTTTTTTCTTTAATCCACTACTTGGTTAAAAAATAAAAACAATGTGAAGGATTTTGATTTGTTTTGGGTTTTCTTTCTTTTTTTTTAGAATGTCATGTTTTTAGCATCCTGTTGCTGTTTCCATATACTCCTTTGCATATCTGCTTGTAATCTTAGGCAGTCTCCTAAAGGCAAGAGGAACCCTGGAATGGTTTGAGGCTTACTGGACCACATCAGTAAGCTTTTGTTCTCATGAAAACTGAAAGATTACTTAAATCCACATCATATCACTTGCTGATCTGAAACAGTCATGTAATCCGTATTGGGAAAGTGCCTGGTTGCTGTAACCTAAGAAGAATCGCTAATTCATTATCTTTGTTGTCGGGTCAGCAAGACTGAATATGATTTGGTACATGTAGACTGGTAGGTAAATTTGCAAAAATGCAGATTTAATTTACACACCTAGGTAAATCCTTCAATATTAACTTTTTGTTAGAAGTTAATTTGTTTTATAACTGTTTAAATGTTAGGATTAACAAGACCTGTTAGGACCTTACAGTTTTGGGGTGTAAAAGACTTTCATTGTTAAATTTTTTTTAACAGTAATGAGACTCCCAGCTGTATCCTGTAACAAATCCATGAGTTATCTTTTATCATAATGCATGTTTACACATTAACTTGTTAGCATGCATGGTATGTCACATCCAGTATTTTTATTTCAGCTGTTTAGTACTGCTACTCTCTCTTTTCCAACTTTTGCTTAGTGCTTAAAGCCCGACTTGAGTGGAAGCAGGAATTCCATGAAGAAATAATATGAAGCAAGTATGGGTTTTGCTTTGGCATTTTTCACATTGTTTTATAAGCATAAATGTGAAACAATAAATATTTGGGTTGGTTTATTTTTTTCTGCTTAAGTTTAGGTATATCTACATAATGGGAATCCAAGAGAGATATTAAAGGTTATTCTGTAGAGTATTACAAGATTATATTGAATGGTTAATGCCAATTGTATACACACCAACAGTAGGCCTTGCCTGCTCCCAGTATGGACACATCCTCAGGAGACCAAAGTAAGAACAATAGATCTATATTGCTGCTACTTTTGTTATCATTTTCTCTGTATACTTGCCTGAAGTTTGGAAATTTCATTTTTCTTTGGATTCAACTACACAAGATTTGTGCCAATTCAGGGCAGTAAAAGTTGATTAAATAATATCTCAAGACCCAGTTTATGTTGGAAAACAGAACATTTGAAAACAGAAGTGATAGTGTGTCACTAAATACTACAAGTGCAGGGCATCAGCCCCATTTCCAGCTCTTCCTAGATGCAGTACAGCTCTTTAATTCTGAGGAGAGTGCTGTGGCTTTCTCCAACTCCAAATCACATCTGTGAGTCTGAGGATCTGTGTCAGGAAAGAACATTTGGAGGAAAGTGTAGATTGAAAGGGATTTCTGGAGCTCATCTGATCTCACCCTCTGTTCAAGAAGGGTAACTTCAGGTAGATTCATTAAGTATATTCCCCTGTGCAACCCTGCACACAGGCAGAAACATGAGTGCCTGTATCCCTTTACAGCACATTTGCTGGAGGAAACTCAGGCTAATCATGGTTCTGGCAGGATTGGAGCTGTGACCAATGTTTTGGTGCTGGTAGCAAAGGGGCCCAGTGCTGGAGAAATTTTCACAGTACTCTGCAGAGCAACACGGCATGACATCTTAAATGCAGGAGCAGAGGCCAGCGAGCAGTGGGTGAGGACATGTTGGCAAAGCAGGAAGGGACAGGCTTGACTCATGGTAGCTCAGCAGATTCCATTGGATGCAGATAGCCCCTGTATTAAAGCTGTGCTACTGGGAGTCAGCTTTCAGTTATTCTGACACAGGAAATATGGTTTGGCTGGGATCTGGTCTGGGTTCAGCAGTGACTTTAAAGCATCTCTTCAGGTTATTATCTCTGTTGAGGAAACCAGTTCCGACTGGCAGTCATTTCATCTCATTTCCATGATATTCTCACCTCAATTCAAAGTGTGTTTCTAGAGTCCTTTTGCTTGAGAGTTTGGATGCTGTGTGGAAGAAGCAGTAATCCTTTGCTGCCATGAGGACGTGGCTGCTATGATAAAAACAGTAAGAAATGCATGGTTTTGTTCCTGATGTGGGGCAGGGGATGTGAAAGATGTACTCTTAGTTCTCACATACTTCCTTTCCTCTTCCATGTCTCTATGTATTAAAGACCAGTTTGAAAACCATCCCCCTCTAGAAGTTGTCTGTACAAGAAACAGCAGCATGGATTGGAACTAGGGATGGTACTCAACTTCCTTTCTTTCCAAGAACCAGCACTTTCCAAGTGTTGGTAATTTATCAGTTACCACCTCTGCTGAGCTTTTCATGCCGCCTTTTCTCCTAGCAAGAGGGCTTGCTCGAGCAGAAGAAATACAGACACTTCACCTCTGCTCCTTTCTGCTCCTTTGCGTCTCCTCCCATGCTCCTATGGGGGAGCACTCAGCAGTGGGAAGCACTGTTCTCTTGGTCTTGCAGAAGACAGTATGCTCAGTCCCTGTCTTTCCTTTCTTTTCTCTCCCCTCATCTTGTGTAATGTCATGAACCGAGATTCATTAAGGTAAAGCCGCACTTTAGGATCATGTTCCCTTTTCATATCAGGTCTGATGATAACAGCAGAGGTGTTTTGCCCTAGAGGAGTTCTAAAGGTGAATATCTGAAATAGTGTAAAATCCAGGTAGCATAATGAAAAGTATTTTCTCTGTGTTCTTATTTTAGAGTGTCAAAGTAGCCAAATAGGCACTTGTATTAGAAATTCTCCTTTGAGTAATTTATATCCATTATTACAATGCTTTCAATTTTAAGAAAATCATCCTGTTTTACATTTAGCTTTACAAAGCAAGGGGAAATTTCTAAATGCCACCTATAAAATGTTTCTACTTTTTTTTTCTTTCAGAGGCTTATTTATCTCTATTTCAGACAGAGGCCATGTAAGGTCAATTGTGAACAACTGGCCAGAAAATGATGTTAATATACTACCACTATATATTTATTTTTCTAGTTGTTATTTAATCCCAGTTGAGCTTCTCAATATTTATTAGTATTTGATGGAAATGTAAATACTTAATAATGCATCCTAGGCTGTTTGACCATGATGGCAAAATATAGCTAATGAAGGTAATGCATATCTTGAAGAGCAACATTTTATCCTGAATATGAGGTTTATGGATTGAGTAAACAATGATGATGAGAACTAGTCTTGCCAAACTTTTTATTTTACTTCCTAAAGTTGGGGGATGTACTCTGGGTCTTGCTTACTGTGTTAAATAGCAGTAGGAAAGGTGATCTTGTCTTCAGATTAGGACACATTAGTAGGTGGAAAGCACAAATTTTCCTGTTAAATCCTGTATCACCCAGTGGGATTGAGAACCACAAGGGGAGATGAGGTGGTTGATACTTTATATCATCATAGAATTATACAAATTTTTGATGTCTGGATTTACAAGTGGAAATCATAAACCCAAGTTACAAGCTGCAGGTCCACACAGCAGCATGGATCCTTCTAACTTAGCTTTCAAGGATATGGGTAGTTGATTTCAGCAAAGAAAAAGGAGCATAGCAGATTCTGTCATTTAAGCATTATTGCTTTAACTGAAATATTCCTTGTAATCTATTCTTTGCTTGACTGTGCAAGCATACCTGATTTTTTTTTCCCAGTAAAAACCCCTCAACTGGTATTGCTCTAAACTTTATAAATTACAATGATTATAGTTTTACCTGCTTTTGTTTTCAGGCTGTTGTCATCACTGATGGAGAAAGAATATTGGGTCTTGGAGACCTAGGTATGTATGGGATGGGAATTCCAGTAGGAAAACTGTGTTTGTATACAGCCTGTGCAGGAATACATCCAGATAAATACTTGCCTGTGTGCATCGACATTGGAACTGATAATACAGTGAGTTTTACTGAACTTGGCCTGCCATAAGTTATCCCTATGAAAAGTATTTAAGAGTATTTACTACTATAAGAGAAAATTTTTATTTGAGAACTTTTATTCAATATAAAACCAACTATTTTATGTAAGGGTAAATGATTTGGAATCCACTGTACAGTTACATATCAGTGATTGAAAAACACCAGTTACTTTGGCAGTGAAATGGTGCATTTTGAAGTAATTTGAATGCTGGGACACTAAAATGGACAGTCAGGTTGACCTGACTTTAAGAAGCTGGAAATGTGAATCAGATTTATTAAAGTAGTTTCTTAATAGTATTGATTTGTTCTGTTTTGAAAGACCTCATCACCAACCTCAAGTGCTAGCTGAAATTACTGAACATTGACATATACTAGAGGCAGTTACAGTAGCTATATAAAAGCAGTATCTTTCGGTGTGAAATGTGTTACTGTGAATTCTGGAAAACATATACAGAGGAAGTGATTCATCCTGCCACTCTCTTTAATTTATTCATTTTCAGACACTCTTAAAAGATCCATTTTATATAGGCCTATACAAAAAAAGGGATCGTTCACAGGTCTATGATGACCTAATTGAAGAATTTATGTAAGCCATTACAGACAGATATGACAGTGAATATTCTGCATGGAAGTATGTCAAAACTGCTGGCACAAAACCCCCCTAACACACTGTCCTGGAAACAGTCATTTAAGGAATACAGATAGAACAGAAAGTCAAAATACATGAGTGCATTTTTGTCTCTGTAGTGATTTTCTCTGTGATTTAAAACATGCTGCTTGTAGTTATTTGTTAAATATGCACAGAATGGAAATGGAACTGTTTTAAGCAGTGAAAGGCCTGAAGACATCCTGTTTCCAAAGATAATTAATTACATGCAGAATTTGTTTTAAAAGGATTATATTTCTTTATGTCTAGTGATAGGAATATTTGCCATGTTCTGTAGGTATTGAATTGCAGAAAAAGAAAGAAACTCCACAACTTTTGTGGAAGTTGTAAAGCTGGTATGTTTATTACATCACTAGACGCATATCAGGATCATTCCCCTTAAAAGGACATGCATGTGTCTGGGAACTCCAGATCTCTTTTTATCTTCCTTACTAATCCATATGCATAGAATTTCACAACAGGTTCACAAATATTCATTTTACTGATTTCGCGTTACACTTGCAGCTATTTTGTTTATCAGAAAGTACAGAAAAAACTCCTGGGTTGCGGTAATCCATGGTTTTCCTGGGCCTTATATGAGTCCAATCCAGATAGCTTAAGACTCTAGCCCACGCGGACCCGCATAGACAAAAGTAAAAGACGAGAGGCGCTCTTGTCCATGTGGGTGCAAGTATCTTGTTTATTGGCTTGGTACAAGACACAGGTGATGGGGTCACCCAGGTAGAAAAAGAGGGCATGGAACTCTCACACAGGAGATTTTATACCCTAGGGGATGGGGGCGGGGGAGAGAGGACCGGAGCCAATGGGATGCCGTTGGGGAGGGGCGAAGTACCTATGGGACAGACTAGGTATGTATAACAGGGGGGGTGTGGGGGGGGGAGACCATGTGATGAGGGAGGGGGAAAACCCATCTACTTGACCCAACATGCTCAGTAGAAATTGCCCATCACCAGTGCAACAACAACAACTAAATAAACTATTTAGTGCAATACAACACTGGGTCATCCTGCCCTGTCTCCTGCAGCCTCTCCATCTGTTTCAGAGTTCAAGGGGCTTATCTCTTTCCTTTGGCTGAAGCAGTTTCTTAGGGGATAGTTTTTTTGCGAGAACAGGCAGTCAGACTAAACAGCTATGTTGGCAAGCTACAGACTTAATTCAAAGATGTACATTTCACCTAAATCAAAGTGGGTTTCTGTGGAGGGATAGAATGTAAGAAAATAAAGATAGTGCAGAAGGTAATCTCACACCTGAGGAGTTGCAGCTGTACTAATCACCAAAGATTAGGAACAGGCCTGCCCTTAATAGGCCACAGCTGTGTCCAATAAGAAGCGTGCTACAAAAGAGTGGGTTAGCTGGTTGAGGGGAGAGTTGGGGTTTGTTGGTTGTGCTGTGGAGAGAGATGGAGTTGTTGGCTGTGAAGAAGAAGGAGTCAGTGCTGTGAGGAGCTGCCCATGAGAAATCACCGAGAAGGTATGAGAGCTTTGCAATATGAAGACAACAGATTTCTACTCTGGAAAATTTCCGCTCTCATTCCCCCCTTTCCTAAAAGGAATAAGTAAATTCTTTTACTTAATGCAAATCCCTACGACAATAAGCGTGCCTTAATGGTTTACCCTGTACATTTTATAAGGAAGTTTCTCAAGCATACACAACCTCTACCAGTATATACAAGCACAGTTTTCTGATTAGTGCCTGGATGAATCTCGAAGTGGCAAATACTTTGTTCAATGTCAAGACACACATCTTCAGCGTTAATAATATTGCTTCCTAGTTGTTCCCTAATAACACAAGAGTCTAAGTTTACTGTTTGCCACTTTTCATTCACCTTTCATGCCCACACCTTATGTTCTGAAGGGTAGAGCACCGTTTTTTTCATTATTTAATCCTAGTGCAATGATGGGGTGGATAACGTAAACAGTGGCATTACATATAGTAAGCGCAAAGGCAGTGGCCACATTAGAAGCAGGATCATAGGTGAAATTTACCATAGTCTACCAGGATTGAAACTTCCTTTCAAAATCAATCGCGATATCCCAGACAATCTTCCGAATTTTAGCTGGAAAATTACTTTCACCCTCTTCCTGTATGATAAAAGCTGCTGTTGCCTTCATCCTTAACTGTGCTTTTATACAACTGAAAGCTAAAGACGCATTACCTTGAACCCTACTAAGTGCTTCTATTATTAACCTGTGGTCTTGGTCCCCGGCCTTTTCTCACTTTGGCAGTACTTTTGAAATCTGCCACTGGCTAGTTCCTAATGCCAATAGAGATGACTGTAAAGGCTGTTTCAATTTTGCTAGGCCACCTGCTGCAGTGGCCAGCTCTCTCATAGATCTAGTATACTGATTAAAACCTGGGACCAAGGCTATTCAGCATTGCTGTGGATAGAGGTACTCCAGGACTTCTATTACCATTATACACAAAGCAATTCTATAAATAAAATTACAAACTATGCCCCCTGCCCCACCCCCGCAATACACTTATTTTGCCCAAATAAGTTTCAGTCCCAGTTCATTGTCTCTTGGTGTCAATTTCCAAGGGGCTTCTGGGGCCTGCTTCATTCGAGTGTGGTGAAACCGGGCATTCTGCCTCTTAATCTTGATTGTGGTGAGAAGCACATGGAATGGTCTTTCTTACTGTGGTTCCAAAGTGTTTTCTGTAAGAGACTTAACGTATACATAATCTCCAGGCTGTATGTTATGTACTGGTCCATCTAGCTCCCTACTCTGAGTTCCAGCCACATGTTTTTAATTTTCTCTGAGCTGTCTACTTAAAGCCACCATACAGGTATTGTGGCTGGAACTCCGAAAGCGGTATTGTTTACTCTGGTCACCTCTCAAGCTTTGACAGTTCTGGTGGGGAACGCTTCTGGCCACCCTGAAAACGTATTTGTTAATACTCATAAATACTGACACCCCCCTTTCCATGGGAGTTCTGAAAAGTCAATTTACCACTGCTGTCCGGGTCCGTGACCCTTCCCTATCTGACCTAGTTTTGGTCTGGGGGTATTCTTGGGGTTAGTCTGGAGGCAAGGATCACACTGTCAGCTCAACTGAGTAATAGTGGCATATAAATTCCTGGCAACGATTCTTTCAATCAGATATGTGTTCTAGAAAGTCTGTGGAAACTGCTACTTAAAAGTCAACACTTCATTTCAATGCCCTCTGTAACACTGGCAGCCTTGGTCATTTGGGAAAAGAGCCACACTTTATAAAAGCTTTTAAGCAGTTAGGCCCTAGTGTGTTTTCTGGTGCTCCTCCCTTACTAGTGACCACACAAATGGGAAGTGATTACCAGCTCCCTTTCAAAGGTCCCTTTTGATTAATATTATTATTATATTTTGGCTTACCTTCAAGGGAAATCTGTCCATAATTACCTCACCTTTTGCTGCTTCCTTTGCCTCTCTATCCGCCAGCTCATTTCTTTCTTCCAATTCTGAGCTCACTCTCTGGTGTGCCTTAATATGCATAATTGCTACCTTTTCAGGCAGCTGAACTGCTCCCAGCAGGCAGATTATCTCTTGTGCATGTTTAATGTTCTTTCCTTGTGAGGTCAGCAGTCCCCTCTCTCTCCAGATGGCTCCATGTGCATGCACGACTCTGAATGCATACCTCAAGTCTGTATAGATGTTTATTCTCTTTCATTTTGCCATTTCCAAGGCACGGATCAGGGCAACTATCTCGGCCTTCTGCGCAGAGGTGCCTGTTGGTAGGGGTCTGGATTCTATTACTTCTCTGCATTTAGTCACTGCGTACCCAGCATGTCGCTTTCTACTGGCAACATAGCTACTCCCATCTCTGCATCGTCCAAAGGAGTGTCTTTCAAGTCTGGGCAGCTGGAGTAGGTAGCTTCAATGGTCTCCAGGCAATCATGGTGCACTGCTTCCCCTTGATTTCTACTGAGAAAGGAAGCTGGGTTGACAATATTAGTCACCACTATTTCTACATCATCTTGCTCTACCATGATGGCCTGGTATTTCAGGAACCTCTGTGGTGAAAACCAATGGCCACCCTTTACTTCCAGTACTGTGGACACTGTATGGGACACTAGCACAGTCATTCTTTGTCCCAGGGTAAACTTGCATGCCTCCTGAATATTCAGCACGACTGCTGCTACAGTTCTGAGGCAACTTGGCCATCCTTTGGCCATTGCATCTAGTTGCTTGGAGAAGTAAGCAACTGCCCTCCGGTATAGACCCAAGTCCTGAGCCAATATTCCCAGGGCAATTCCCTGTTTTTTATGGGAAAATAGAAAGAATGGTTTACTTACATCCGGAAGTCCCAAAGCTGGAGCTGACATGAGTGCACTCTTTAGCTGGTAAACGCCCGTGTGGCTTCCTTTGTCTAGTGGAGATTTCTATCTGACAAACAGTCCATAATTATGAACCCACAGCTGGCACCACCCTGTCATGCCTAAGAAGGTTTGGAGTTCTTTTATATTGTTTCCTTGCAAGCCTGCCCTAAAGTCCGTTTCCCAGCAGTAACCTTGTACCCTAGGTAGATTACCTTCTGTTTCACTACCTGTGCTTTTTTCTTTAGTACACTGTATCCTTGGAGTCCTAGGAAATTTTAAAGGCTTCTTCCTTCTTCCTGTGGTGTTTCCCAGAACTCTGGATCTTTGCAAGTTGTTCTCCAGAGTGGGGGAATTTTTGAAGCCTTGAGGCACATGGACCATGTGAGCTGGGTTTTGTGCCCGCTTTGAGGGCTTTCCCATTCGAATGCAAAAATTTTCTGGCTGGCTTTGTGGATAGGTAGGCAAAAGAAAGCATCTTTAAGATCTAAAACAGTAAACCAGGTTAGTTCAGATGTTAAACAAGTTAGTAAAGTATATGGATTTGCTACCACAGGATATAAATTCTTTGTTATCTTTTTGACAGCCCTCAATCCTGTACTAGCAATTATTGGGCTGATTTCTTCCCTATATTCTTTTTCAGGGGGTACTGCTTAATTCTCACTGGTTGTGTGCCTTCCTTAAGCTTGATTACTATGGGGGGGGGGCATTCCTCACCCTCCCTGGTACACCAGAGGCCCATGCCTCCAAAAATACCTGATATCTCTTTACTTATTTCCTTCTCAATTTCAGTCGCTGGTAATGTTAAGCCTAACACCTTTATATACTTTTGATCATTTACCTCCAGAGTAACCTCCCCATTTTAGAATGTTTAGCGAATTGGGCATATACAAAAACTTGTAAATACCCCATTGTTACTTTAAAAGTTTGCAGAAGTATGCCTTCTCACAGACTTGCCAGTTGTTTCCCACACTACAACATAATCATTCTCCACTGGTACTAAAGCTTTATTTAAATCCAAATATATGGCCCCTGTATCAACCAAAATTCCACCCTTTTCCTTTCTTCTGGTCTCACTGCCTCTCACAGAGGGGTCTGTTACATCCTAGTTCTAGATGAAATTGGACTGCCAAGAGGGGGGTGGGTGTGAGTGTGTATACCTTTGGAGCCTGAGTCCTCTTCCCTTTAGGGGAGGTCCTCCTTATCCTCCCTTACCTTAAGAAGAGCTTTTAGCAAATCATATGAACTTGGGTTTAAATTTCAGCATGATAAACTTTGTGTTATTTCATACATTGCTGTCTTACACTGCATGCTGAACAACACGTTTGATTTGCCTTCTCTTTGCTTTGTTTTCTTTTTCAAGAGCCAACACCAGTAGGTCAGAGGGAGCTCTGAACCCACAGTTACTCTGCCATTCTGGGTGATTCTTTAAGGTGAAAAACATATGAGCATACGAGACCTCATCTTATTTGCTTTCCCATCTTAAAACAGCATTAACTGCAGGAAGGTATTATCAATCTTTTTATTTTCTGAGCTGCCCCTACTGGTGGCTTTCTCCCAGTGAGCCCCTCCCAAAGGGACTAGTTTGGAAACCTTTTTCCTCTGGTTAGTTCTTATTATCTCCTTCTCTTTATACTATCTTGTTTCCACCCAAGCCTCACAGTGTCTTTTCTCAGTTTTTCTCACACACAGACCTCCAGGTGGCAGGTATCAGATGCGATACTCCACACATAAGCTATAAGATCTCAAGTTCTGAATTGGCTTGATCAGGAACCTTCAATTTACACTTGGGGCACGGAACAGCAATACCAGCGCTTCTCACAAACTCTGCATTGCACACAAGGTGCCAGCCTCTCAATGCACGAAATGTTCCCGGGAATTGCCTGCAGACTATTCCGTTCATCACTTCGGCGTTTATCAATTAACCTCTACGGCAGGCTGTTTTCAGTCCAGACTTACTATATTACCAGCTGAAGTCCGATAAAGCCCCTTTATATAAACTCGTTTGTCTCCTCTGTCTAAACTCTGTATTACAAAATCTCAGTCTTTTCCAGTTCTCTTCCCGCACAATCTAATTAAAGCATTGTTTCCACAGACACTCACTTTACTGGCTTGCAAAAGGCTGTGCCTGTTACAGCAAAAACTTTGACATGCCCACAAACACGGACGCCCCCCCCCACACCCCTCACATCTCAAATTCACGAGAGTCAGGGCTTAAGTTGCTGTGGGAGGGGAATTCCTGGAATTCCTTTAATTTGTTTTACCACAGTTAAACATAAATCACCATACTGTAGTTCTGTGTAAAATGCTGCACTTATTGCAAACAAAATCCTAAAATCTGCACAAATGCAACCATACAATCCAGAGAATCAAATTACCACAATGCAGGGGAGGAAGCACACAGACTCACCGGGAAAGGGGGTATCTCTCAAAGTGCCCACTTTTTTCAACACAACGCAGCATACAATACTTCAGCATTTACCCACATCAGCTTCCTCTGGTCTTCACACATTCTGGACACAATCAAAATAACAGCACACAGTAAAATTCCAGGGATCAAGTCCAAACCGCTGGGGCAGAGGAACCTCCTGAGTTTGTCTAGCCACGGTTAAAATGTGCCAAATCTACACAAATCACCACTTTTAAACACAATAAGTATCCTCACCCCCGTTTCTCCACTTGTTCCACTTTTCTGCAGGGTACTCCCTGCCCCCACAGCCTGCCCCAGCCGGTGCCTCAGGCCTAACCTGGCCGCTTCAGATGTGGGTAGACCTCTTCCCCACGCGCCGTGGGTACGCTCACTTGTTCACACTCTTTCATACACCGCACACTCACATGATTACAAACACATGTCCAGACACCACAAACACACACGGGTTCACTTGACTCACCGCCGGAGTCGCTAGCAATCGCCCTATCGAACAATGAACCCCCGTTTCTAGTCCAGCTGCTCTATCGGCCGGGCTGCCTGCAAGCACAGGAACGAGGCTGCACAGTCAGAGGTCTCTGAGTGACTTACTCAGCAGTCCTATCTCTCTCTCTCTCTCCCCCAGGGCCCCTTGATACATACCGTTTATCCGCACACCAGCAGGTCCTTGTCTGTCTCCGCAGGACGCAAGCCGAGATGAGCTGAGTCCCTCCAGGGAACATCCCCGGAGCGCGCCAAGGGGTACTTTTTTCCCCCTGCCCCTGCGAGGACAGTAAGTCTAATGAATTGCGGAAAGAAACCAACAAACTCCACAACTTTTGGGAAAGTTGTAAGGCTGGTATGTTTATTACAGCGCTGCACGCATGTGGGCATCGCTCCCCTCAAAAAGACATGCATGCTTCTGGGAACTCCAGATCTCTTTTTATCTTCCTTACTAATCCATATGCATGGAATTTCACAACAGGTTCATAAATATTCTTTTTACTGATTCATTACTGATTTCGCATTACACTTGCAGCTAGTTTTTTCAGTCAGAAAGTACAGAAAGAACTCCTGGGTCATCCTACCCTGTCTCCTGCAGCCTCTCCGTTTGTTTCAGAGTTCAAGGGGCCCTTCCTAATCTCCGTCTTTTGGCTGAAGCAGTTTCTTAGAGCATAGGTTTCTTGCGAGAACAGGCAGTCAGACCAAACAGCTATGTTTGCAAGCTACAGACTTAATTCAAAGATGTACGTTTCACCTAAATCAAAATGGATTTCTACTCTGGAAAATTTCCACTCTGTCTCAGTATGGCCAGAACACACTTATCCAATTTAAAGACTTTGGAAACCACAGTGCTTTTTGGTTTTTAAGAAAACACAGAGAGAAATATTGTACCTTCAATGATGATATTCAAGGTATACCCTTTGTTTATGATCCTTAACGTATTTGCAGAAGTTTTGCCTAAAACCATGATCTGCCATGTAGATATATTCAACTCACCTTAGATTTGTACTGCTTTTGCAGGAACAGATTCAGTGGCCTTGGTAGGACTGCAGGGAGCACTGGTAAACCACTTGCAGAGCAGAAAGTGCTGTTCCTTGGAGCAGGAGAGGTGAGTTCTCCTAAGTGCTCTAGAGGAACGATAGATTTAACTGTATATTTTCTCATTCTGTAGGACTTGCAGAGACTCACATTTTCTGCGTTCAATTTCAGAACTTTTTATTTAAGGGCAGCTAAAATGGATAAACAGACTTAACTACCTGCTTAAAGATAACGATGTAAAAGGTGTTTAACATTTGCAAGGACTCAAGATTTTCTGTAGGAAAGACTTTTTGTGCTGTTCTTGTGAGCCAGTGAAGGTTTCCTGAAGATAAGGAAAGCACTGTATCTCTCTCAAGGAAGACACCAAGGCTATCACCATGACAACGTGATGAAAGAGAGAAAGTTAAAAGATACAGACTTTCGTTGACTCACAGAATGACGTGACTCCTTGTTCACCTATTGAGAACTTTGTTTCTTTCTTATGACCAATGGGCGGTGTTTGTTTCTGTTAAGTAAATGTAAATATCTTGAAAAACTATAAAGGCAATATGTTGCTATAGTAAATCTCTCTTATACAGCCTTCTGATGGAGTCTTGGTGCTTTGCGCCATGTAGTGCTCTATAGCAACAGTTTTCACTTTCTTGCATGAACTTGAAAAAATCATCAGGGACTTGTGTGTAGCTGAAGGGGAATTTACCATAAAATTATGATTTAGTAAAAAGAGGGTAAGAACATCTTGTTAATTTTTATAGCATTGGAGAGAAGTACACAGTGGTTTTCTTATTAATTTAAATCAGTGGCTGTTTGCAGCAGACACTAGTTAGTTACTGGGCCAGCAGTGTCACGACCAGCACTGTGCTTCTTGGTATATCAGCAAAATTGTTTCTGTGGTGCTGCTGACAACTTAATTTACTAAAAATTCTCCATCTGGGGAAGGTCCTGATTGCAGTCATTAGCCAGTGTTATGTTGTTGCCTGAGCACTGAGCCCTGCTCTGCATCTCCCTCTGCCTTATTTCTTCTGCCAGCCTTCACAGCATATGCAATGAGCCAAGAGAAGGGACATGGAGGGAAGCACTACCAGTATCTACTTTCTGCCCTCTGTCTACAAGGGCAAATAAATCACAGGGAACAGGAGCAGAGAAAGATTTGGAAAGCAGTTGGGCACAGAATACTATGCTGTGCTTTCTTGACAGAAGGGTTGCAGTACTAACTTGTTCTTACTGTCTGGTTGCTCTGATTTATTGTAGCTGCTGAGCTGCTACAGGCATGGGGGCATAGTACCCAGAAGAGCTGCCTCTCTCTTTTGCTTGAAGGCATGACACTGTTGATCCCAGGAGTCTGCCCTCATCTAGGCACACATTGCTTGTGTTTCAGAGCTGAGTTATTAAATGTTTTTTGTGGGGCTGTTGAACAGCATGTTGTTTGTGATGACAGACTTCTTTCGTGGCTAGTCCTTTTATCTACAAGGCTGCCCTGGGAATTGCCAACCTCATTGTTATGGCTATGATGGAAAGTGGTGTTGCTGCGGTGGAAGTCTATAGGAGAATATCGATGTTTGACAAATGTGGTTTACTGGTTCAGATAGGGGTGCACCATGCCTTGAAATACCACAGTATAGATGGCTGGTCCTTTCTGTGTACTTCTCACAAAAAGAATCAATGTTTTATCTATAGGGCCGAGAGCAAAAGGTAGATTCCAATCAAGAACCATTTACACATCAGGCTTCAGAGCAGATACCAAAGACTTTTGTAGAGGCAGTGAATGTACTTCGACCTTCAGCTATCATTAGTAAGTAAGGTTATTTTTGTTTCTGTGTTTCCATAGTTTGGTAATTGCTGTGTGTACTTTGCTAACATGTCTCCAATGAGGTTGGTGACAGTGGTCTACATTTCTGCTGGTGTAAATAATATGAAAATGTGAGGTCAATTTTCTTCTTGAAAATATACTGAGCTGTAGGTTAGCTCCCAGTGCTTCCTTTATCGCAGCTGTCATGCTCCTTCCATATCTTGTGTCCTTGTTAACTGCTTCCTCTAGTCCTTGTACAGCTGATGATGAACCTTTCTTGGAAAAGTTTGAGCATGTTCTCAGGTACTGCATGGCTACAATAAACTGAAACTCTAATGAAGGGCACTAAAAGTCAGGAAGACAAAAATATAACCTTTATCCCAGACACATTCCCTATACCAGCAGCAAGGGAGAGAGTAGTCATGAATACTGCACTTTTTGCTTTACAGGAGTTTCTTAACTTGAGGGTTTGGGGTTTTCTGACCTTCCTTTCCCCAGTCAGCTTCTCTGATCAAAATCTGGCAACAGCATGGCTTGAAGGAGCTATTCCATGCTGCAGATCACAAATACCTGTTAGGTCACTCATGCATATAGGTATTTATTTATAACTGTGGCTGTCTGCAGAGGTCAGATAGGATTATAGGTATTTCCTGGTACACCTCTGAAATTTCCTTTGCACATGATTTATTTGAAAAAAACGTTTTTTTGGCAGAGTAACTATCCTGAAGTTTGTAGCCCGTGCACAAATGTACACTACTTTTATGTATTTGTACCTCTGTATTTGGGTGTGGTCTCAATGGAATGTGCATTGCACATCTAACATCCAGCTAGGATGAATAATCTGTGAAGAACCTGGAGTTCCCACTTGCTTATCCAGGGCAGCATTTTTTGCACAGACTAATACAAAAAATGATGTAAAGTAGGCTTTTGGAACACATTAATTAGATATTCCTGTGAAAATAAGAATTTTATGTAGCCATGAGTAGTGCCTGGTTTCCATCTCCTGCTGCTAGAAAAGCTTATGATGCTTTGCTTTGAGTGGAAGGCTTTAGGGGTTACATGAACTTAATGTACAGTTGCTGTCATCTGCCCTGAGGCAGTCAAGTATTGATTCTATTTTTATGTGTTTCCATTTACTTCGGGAGTTGCAGGAGCTGGGCAGCTCTTCTCTCAGAATGTGCTCAAAGCAATGGCCTCTATCAATGAGTGATCCATAATATGCACTAAGTAATCCTACAATAAAAGCTGAATGCACAGCAGAGGAAGCATATATGTTAACAGAGGTAATTAATCTTTAGAAATATTGACCCATTGGGTGATAGAACTATTTACTGAGTGTGAAAAGTCAAGAACTCACTATTATGTGGGCTTACTGACATAATAATACAGATCTTTCTTGTTTTCTGGCAAAACTAAATGGAGGTGATTTGAAAAGAAGTCTTGATTTTTAAATAATGACATTTTGCAAAGCTTAAAATGCCTTAAATATTTTTATTACTTTTTAAAAGAATAACCACTAGGTACTGTATCATAGCCTTGATCAATTAAATGTTTTAAACAGTTTTTAAACATGTTTTAAATAAATTTGAGTTTTAAGGAAACATCTTATGTAAGCATCATAATAGAGACTAGGTGCCACCTTTTAAATGTAATGGTTAAGTCCTTAAAGTAGGTAATGTCTTTGCATCAGTCCAAGAATTCTACTTTGTACTCAGGTCATGCAGGTCAGAACCCATATCATTAATAGTGACCCGTGAAGACTTGTGCTTGCAGCGCAGGTGGTGCTCCTCTGTCCTTATGTTCCCCTCTTGCAGTGACTGTGTCTTATATGCTGGTAACACCAAGCATTGAAATGAGTGAACCAAGACTAAACACACTTCCTTCTGCACTGTTACCTCAGGACCATTACTCTGTGGGATTCTTAGCAGAGATTGGGGTTCTGGGATTGTTTTTGTTTGGTCTTTTATTAATAACACTATTACCAGGGCACACAGACCTTGGTTTTGCCTTTAATGAAGCAAGTATTTTATCCTTTTGCACAACTTTTTTATATAAAACTAATCATCTTTGAAGAGAGCCTGAAGGGAAGGAGATGGGGGCAAGGAAACATCAGGCAGATAGAGCACTAGCTTTAACACTTTGAACTTGCTGGTACTGCCTTCCTTTACATTATAGACTCCAGCTGGCTCTGATCTCTCCCCTGTCCACAGGACTTCTTTTTTTTTAATTTTGGTTTTTTTTTTAACACAACCCCAAATCAAGTGACTCATGTGAAAATGGGTGCGTGGAGATCTTTCCTTGTTTCTTGATGCAGAACTTATAAACTCTTTCCTTCCACTTTTAGCATGGTTCAGTTTCCAGCATTACAATCTCAGTGATGTTAGCTTCACACTGGGAAGGATATAATTCCATCATGTACAGTTGGCACCCAGATTCTCTTTCATGTTACTGGGCCTATCAGCTCAGAGGGAACTCTTGCTACAGATATTTGCAGATCCAGAGCGAGCCCTAGGCAGGAATAAAAGCCTTTGGACAAAATCTAGATTGTATTTTTAACAGTAGAATCATAGAATATTTAGGTTGGAAAAGTCCTCTAAGATCATCAAGCCCAACCATTAACCCAGCACTGCCAAGCCCACCACTCAAACATTCCCCAAGTGTCACATCTACACATCCCACCCTTTTAAATCCCTTCAGGGATGATGACTCCACCACTGCCTGGGACAGCCTGTTCCAGGGCTTGATGACCCTTTCTGTGAAGAAATTTTTCCTAATATCCAATCTAAACCTTCCGTGACAGCTCAAGGCTGTTTCCTCTTGTCCTGTCACTTGCTACTTGGGAAAAGAAACTGACCCTCACCTGGGTACAACCTCCTTTCAGGTAGTTGTAGAGAAGGAGAAGGTCTCCCTTGAGCCTCCTTTTCTCCAGGTTAAACATCCCCAGCATCCTCAGCTGCTCCTCATAGGACTTGTGCTCTAGAACACCTTCACCAGCTTTACTGCCCTTATTTGGACACACTTTTAAATTAAGATGGTTTAGTATCTCTCAGATATCTTGCATTTGCTAGAGTAGTGAGTTGAACAGTGTTTCAGTATCATAGAATTCTAGAATGGCTTGGGTAGAAGGGATCTTAAAAATCATCTTGTTCCAAACCCCACTGCCAGGGGCAGGGACACCTTCCACTAGACCAGGTTGCTCAGAGCCTTATCCAACCTGTCCTTGGTTGTATTTTATATACATTTACTGATGCCCCATCCCTGGAAAAGTTCAAAGAGTTAGAACTAGATGATCTAAGGTCCCTTCCTACACAAACTATTCTAGGATCCTATTATTCTTCAATTACAATGTTTGTTTTCATAATGCTCTTTAGTTCTCTGAAATGTACTCAGTTTACCCAAGGTATGCCATTCAAATTATATTTTTCCTTATTTTTCCTTTCAAGATACAGTAACTACCTAGAAAATAATCTCAACTTTATTTGTCATTTAGCTAACAAAGTTTGTCAGGCAGTTAGGGATCAGAGCCATCAACCCTATGTGTCTCCTGGGTTTGGGAACAGCCTAACCCTTGCTGGTGTGAAATTTTAGGCTAAACTAGGCAGTCAGTGAGGAAACTAAGATATTGCTAACCTTTTATTTCTTTTTCCACTACATGGTACTTGTAAAAGCCTGACGATGCTTTAGTGCCCTCTGCCAATACGTAGTCTGTGGGCTTTTGTTGTGTTTTAATTTGCATCATCTTTGGGTCCTGTCCTCAAATGCATCCATATGTTTTGCTCCCTACACAAAAAGACTTTTATCATGGATGCACCCTAACATTCAGACATAGTGCATGAGTCTTTAGCTTCTTTGGTAATTTGTTCTCAAATGGAATAGTCCTGAGGAGCCCTAAATATTTAAAAATAATGTTATTAAACCTGTTAGTCAGAAAAAAGTCAAGATTTTTTTGCTTACAGGGGTTTTACTGCTTGAGGAAAGGGTCATTTATCTGGAGAGTATTGTTCACACTCCAGATTCTGGATTAGTTGTAATAGTTTGTGCCAATTAAAATCCTTTCCAAAGGAAGGATAAGCAAACTGTATTATTCACTTAGAGCAATCAGCAATAAAAATATGATACAGTAGTGAGACAGAGTGGAAATTTTCCAGAGTAGAAATCCATTTTGATTTAGGTGAAACGTACATCTTTGAATTAAGTCTGTAGCTTGCAAACATAGCTGTTTGGTCTGACTGCCTGTTCTCGCAAGAAACCTATGCTCTAAGAAACTGCTTCAGCCAAAAGACGGAGATTAGGAAGGGCCCCTTGAACTCTGAAACAAACGGAGAGGCTGCAGGAGACAGGGTAGGATGACCCAGGAGTTCTTTCTGTACTTTCTGACTGAAAAAACTAGCTGCAAGTGTAATGCGAAATCAGTAATGAATCAGTAAAAAGAATATTTATGAACCTGTTGTGAAATTCCATGCATATGGATTAGTAAGGAAGATAAAAAGAGATCTGGAGTTCCCAGAAGCATGCATGTCTTTTTGAGGGGAGCGATGCCCACATGCGTGCAGCGCTGTAATAAACATACCAGCCTTACAACTTTCACAAAAGTTGTGGAGCTTGTTTTTTTTTCCCGAAATTCAGTAGTCCCTCTTTTCATCCATCACTGACCAAGTGACCTTTTGTTACTGGACTTTTATTTTAGTCACCTTTTGGAAGTAGCTGTTACTCAGACATTGTTGAACAGTCCCTGTGATGGTGGGTCCTGGCTTGTGGCCATGGTTCCTGATACATTGTTATGGTTATAATAATGGTCTACACACAAGTACTTTATTTTGTGTGTGAGTAGTTCCTCTAAGTCATTGCTATCTTAAAGAACAATGATGAATAGATTACTTCCATGAATTAGAAAGCTGCACAATTCAACATGTATGCTTGCCCCTTTTGCTTTCCAGATGCTTGCTGCAAAAATATTCCATGTTCTGCAGTTGCAGATTCATGCAGATCCTTACTGATTCTATGATCTCTTCCAGGTCCTACTGGAAAGAGTGGGTTTGGTTGTTGTTTTTCTAGGATTATAGAAATTGAGTCAGCAAGGGATTTAAGTATGTGCTTGAATGCAGTTGCATTTGGTAGAGCCATTTGCCTTCTTACATTTGGCTGTGTGCTCGAGTGCCTTTTGATGCAGTCCTAGAGCTGACTGGGAGCTGTAGGACTCTGGTGTCCCTATATTTCATGATGACTGTATCACTCCATACTGTTGGCTCTTTAGAAACTGCCTGACTGATTACTCCTGTTTAAAAGGGCTGTTGCTTGTTTGCCAGCGGTAGTCCCTTTGAGCTGGTGACTCTGAAAGATGAAAAAACCTTCAAACCAGGCCAAGGAAACAATGCTTATATTTTTCCAGATAAAAACTAAAATTGTCTTCTTTTAAGCTTTAAGGCTAAGCTATTAGCACATCTTCTCATGTTCCCTTGCTACACAGAGGCACAGTTAGTGAAGTAGCATAAAGAGGTATTCCAGCATTTAAAGCTGAGAACTTGACACAGGCAGTCGCTTGGTGATCCTCCGGCTAGCCCTCACCTCCTGGCCTGTGCCATGAGTGGCTGCCCCCTATCCGCCCCATGAGCTGGTCTGGGTGGCAGTAGAGCAGGGCTGCCTAATTCCCCGAGGAAGCAAAGCTGCTCTGTGCGGCTGCTGATAGGAATCCTGAGTTGAGGAAGCCAGAACCAAGGAGATGAGAGGGGCCGCTTGTATAAGTTCTCAAGAAGGTTTAATCTCCAAGAGGGTCCAGGAACAAGTCACAGAGCTTCAACAGGGTAACAGCAACTTAAGAAAAGGGGAGGGTACTAGGGGAGAATACCCAATAGTAGAACAGCAGGGGAGGAACGTAGGGCGGGGATCAGATTCTAGGTAACCAGTAGGGGATAACATGGGAGGGGATCAGGCTTGGCACACCAATGGAACTTCGAGGGAAGGGTGATAGACAAAGAAGGTTCTAGAGAAAGGGGTGGGGTTACATTTGATGAACAAGGGAAGAGGGCAGTACTTCCAGGATTGGCAGGGAAGGGTCTGGAAATCAGGGAGGTGCAAGGGAGATTGACATGGGGACTGACATAAGATTAGGCGAGAAAATAGTAGTAAACAACTTCAGGGCAAAACCCTTAGGGAAACCGAACAGGGTACATGGAACAAAACATTATAAACTCACAGTAAGCAACACCTTAAGATTACAACAGAAAAACAATCTACCACAAGAACTCAAATCAGAAGCATGAATGAAAGCAAAATCAGTTAAGGATGGATGTTAGGCATGTGCTACATATGTGATGTGCACAGTGAGCTCACTCAGCTGGATATTTCTAAGAAAACAAAAGGGTGTTATTAAAGGCTTTGAGAGCTGCTGCATTATGGGTTCCTCTGCTTATTTTTGCAAGGAAGGAGATAATGAGTGTTAATATGCACTTCTTGATGTTCTGTCCGCACAAGTGAGGGTAGTAAAAAAGCACTAGAGATATTTCTCTGCCTTCCCTTTTCTCTCCCTTTCCTCCCTGAGCTGCTAAGCTCCAACTGATGCCTTTTCCCTGGTCCTAAAGATTAAAAGCCAGAGATGGTTAAAGGATAAAAGGTTTTTACCTTGGTATTTAATAAGGATCCTTATGGTGCACCATTTCGCTGAGGTGAAATGCACTGAAACGCACATACGCACGATAGATAGCATATTGAGTTTTATAGACTTTACAAATCAGCATATCTAACAAAGATGCCCCAATGAGAGGCTTGAATGAATAGCGTGATATCCTCCCATCCTGAGGAATTCCCCCCTGGATGGGCGAAATCTTTAGTTTACAGGATGTCTTCTATAGAGGACCTTAGTTTCTCAAGATAGTGTAGAGCTTTCTGGCCTCCAACTGCAAGGCATCTAGAATGTTTGGTCTCCTGGCCTAACAGAATACTAGGACTATGCTAAATTATCAGACTTTAGGAATTACAAGTATGCATGCTAAGAGTACAGAGGATACATAAAAGGTATATAAAAGAAAAGACAAAAAAATATCTTGGTATCACAACCCCTTGTCAAAAGCCACCTATTAAGGTAAATGACTAGCACACATGGTAATAGTTTTCCAAACGTGTAAAAAGCTATGGGAAGATTTTTAAAATAACATTCTAGATGATGCACAGCTTCTCAGCTGCAGGCTGTGTATTTAAAAATTATGTGGCCCTAATTAGAAATCATTTTATTGTAGGTGTGCCTCTTGCTGTGGTCCTCAGCAGTGTTCGCCATATTAGTGATAAGGTTTTCCTAGAGGCTGCTAAGGTAAGTGTGGAAGCAGAGTAGGCTATGACTCCTGACATAATGGTGTGTTATAAATACATATTATAATATTGGCTTTTCACAAATATTAAAACTGATTCTGTATGTATAATGTTAAAGTAACTTTGCTATATTTTTTTATTTCTGTCGTTAAATAAACTTAGACATAGTAGTGTATGCTGATATAGTATGCTTGTGTTAAACTGCCTGATGGTTGGGATAACATTCAATGAACATAGGATGAAGACCTTTGCCAAACTATCAGTACTTACTGTTTGGACAAAAGCCGAAACTGGAAATGATAACAAGAACAGACTAAAACCACAGCCAAGAAATGCACATGCTCTAAAAAAGTGGACCCAAGGAGGAGACATGCTAAATAATTCTTGGAACACGTAAACTAGTCTGGGGAAAAGTTGTAATAAATATATATATATATATATATATATATTATTGTTTATGAATATGCAGTAGACTGATGCAATAGAAAGGGTATTTAAAAGGCGTCTCCAAAATAGCAGGTGTGCTCTTGGCAGAATGCCAAGCACCCGGCCATATATATCTCTGCTTTATTGTCTTTGTCTCCTATTGTCCTTTATTAAACTTTTAAATTTTTCCAGGAGAGTGAACATAGTTTTTCACAATTGGGCGCTTTGTCTGGGATGTAATACCTTGCCTCTGAAGACCCCGGGACATCCCGAGCAGGGAAGGCGTGCCCTGCCAAGTTCAGCAGCCTCACTCTGTTTCTTCTGGTGTGCATCGGCGGTTGCAGGTCACCACCCCATGGACAAAAAGAGACACATAAAGCAAAGGAAAGGGAAAAGGCTTACTAAGAACTGTGGTAGCTAGCCCCACAATTCTTGTGCATGAAGACCCAAAGAAGAAGAGAAGATTGCAAGTATTTTTTGGGGGGGCAGATACAGGAGATGAATGGTGTGTGAGTGAGACACGGGCTGGCTATTCCAGACCTGCTAAGTGATTGAGGAGTTTCTGAGGGCTGCGGTTCTGAGGTTTTTTTTGAGAAAACCCACCAGCAAGGAAATGAAACGAGAGATAAGAAGAGTGAAAGATCCACTGGGGTGACTGGGACTGGGTCTCAGGTTGGACCCCATGGAGAAAGGGAGCCAAGGGTTTCCAAGCACAATCCACTAGTAAATAGGATAAAAGGGAGGGCCCCCTAAAAAAGTTGCCAGATTGAGGGATTGGGACACACAAGGGGCTACAGGAAGTGTGGGATACAATACCCAAGAGAATCTGGGGTTGGACAACAACATTTGAGATTTTACAATACCTATGGGTGGATATTAACAAGTGACTTGAAAGTAAAAGGTACCTTATTGTTGTCTTGTTGTGAGTGAGAATGAGTGAGAGAGACATTAAAGAATTAAAAATGAGTGAGTATGAATGAATGACAGTATATGTAATATGGATTGTCGATTTGAAGTTTATTTTCTGGATGGAGGTGGATTATATTATATTATTGGAGGGGAAGGATTTTCTGTGCTGTGAAGGGTGGGAGGTGTTCAAGTTGTCTGAAGAGTGGATTGGAGCGGGGAAACAGAGGCCAGGGACGAACAAGTAAAATCCTGGGAAAACAGGACAAGGAACCAGTAAGTAGGGTTCAAAGAAAAAAGGAGTAAAAAGGCGCCAGCAGACAGAGCCCAAGACAGTCCCCTGGGGATTATGATAGCTGACTGGGATATTGATCCTTGTACAAAGGAAAGGATAAAGTAAAGATGATTCAGTATTGTATGATAGAATGGACAAAAAAGGAAATAAGACCCAACCATGTCTATTGGCCAAGATACAGGTCTGTTGAAGCTTGGATTTGCCAAGCCTTAAATTTATTTGTAAATTCAAAAGAACCATTTGATCCAGAAGAAAAAGAATCAGCCTCTTATTGGACAGGAGACACAGGACCCCTGAGGGTAAAATTTTTTAAGATATCAAAAACCCCAGAGACAGAGCAAGCAGAGGAAAAGTAAGAAAAGTACTGGGACCCCCTGGAAATATTACCTCCCCAGTCTGTGCCCAGAGCTTCAGCTCATCTGCCTGTGCCAGGAGCTCCCCCTCCTCCCATGCTGGGGGCCCTGCCTCCCCAGTCCGTGCTGGGAGCCTTCATTCCTCCCCCCGCCTCGTCCCCCCCCCATCCCGGCCTCCTGCTGAGAGCAGATTTGCCCCTGAGCAGGCTGCGCGGTCTGGATAGCTCAGTCCTTTATGGGGACAGACTGCCAGAAACCCAAGCAGCTCTCAGCCACTGGCTACCTTTAGCAAGCACAAGGGTTATCAGCTCCTTATAGTGATTATCAGCTCTTCTGAGTTCAGCTCTTTTGCTTGCTAAGGTGCAGCAGGCCGGCCGGCAGACGCAGGGCGAAAGAGAAGAAGGCCGTTTTGGCGTTCCACAGCGATGTCTTTATTGGGGGTCTGTGAAGGGTTCCAGCGATGGCTCTTCTGTGCAGAATGGGCTAAAACAG
This sequence comes from Serinus canaria, assembly GCF_022539315.1. Lineage (NCBI taxonomy): Eukaryota > Metazoa > Chordata > Aves > Passeriformes > Fringillidae > Serinus > Serinus canaria. Next base: position 16,447,691 of record NC_066342.1, read on the forward strand.
CCCATTATATAGGGTGAGAAGGGATCAGAAATAGTCCAATAGCAGGGGTTAAGGAGAAGTGACCTATGGGGTTACAGAGAGATAAGCTGGGGTCTGAAAGGCAGAAGAGAGGGGCTTCTTTGCTATTTCACCATGACTTGATATTTTCCTATCTTTAAACCTCTTCCCTCCACTGAGCACTAGCAGGCCCGGAGCCTGCTATAACTCCACTTTCTGTATTTAGAAAAAAGACATTCCCTATAGTTCTTTTGAAACAGTGAACAAGACATGAGAACATAGCTAATACAATAACAACTACAAGGAGAATTCACAACATTCCCTTAATCAAAGATGCAACCCATCCTGTTAATCCCCATTGACCGAAAAGGTCATTGACGCAGTCTGGGGTTTTTTCTACTTTCAAGTCCTTCACGAGTTCCTTCATTTCTTGGATGTTTGTGTGCATGAATTCTGAGTATGAAGACAGATTGAAGCAGCACATCCCTTCTAAGTCTTCACAGCCGTGTCCGTCGGCAAGCAGCAGGAAGTCAATCGCAGCTCGATTTTGGAGTGAAGCATGTCTTGTGGTTTCTTCTTCCTTTAAGAGATCGCTCAGGGCAGCAGATGTAGCATTAGCTTGTTTACTGAGCCAGCACCCGAGGTGATTTATTTCACCAAGGGCGTTAGCTGCAGCTACCCATGGTAAGAATAGGGAGACGGCAATCTTTTTTTGTTTGTTCCAATCGTATAATTTGGGATCACAACTATCATCAAATTCAGTGCAGGACCTTTTGTGGCATTTTAATTCACTTTCTTTTTTCCAATTATGTAACAGGGTGTGTCCTAGGGTGACTGTTATCCCCATTCGTGTGTATGTAATTTATGCTGGATATTATGTTCTGTGTCTTTAAGTCTGGCAGAGTGAGAGTTTTGTTTTGGGCCTCTTATCAGCCACTCAGCAGGACATCCAGATAGCACCAGTGCATGTTGCTGCTTTTTTGCTTTTTGCCCTGCTTTTTGCTTTCGATCTTGCTTCTGCTTCGCTTCTGCTTTGCTTGCTCTTGCTTTTTCCCCCCCTTCTCATTGGTTACTTTAGCTAAACAGTCCAAATTCCTTTCTGGACTGTTCTCCCCACCCTGTTGGACCTGCTGACTGCTCCGGACTGAGATTTAGAACACGGAGAGAGAGTTTACACCTTGTGACTGCAGCAGCTGCCTCAGCGCCGGAGGGACTGATAACAGAGCAAACCCCCAGGAGAGACTTTTCTGAATTTGTCATCTTTCTCAGAGCAGTGGAAGAGTGGTGTCATCCGGTATTGTTCATTTTGTGTGCTGGGGGGTGCTGTGCTTGTCAAATAAACAGGTTCTTTCCACCTCTCTCTGAGAAATTCTTCCCAAACCGGTTGGGGGAGGGTCCGTGTGGGTTTGCTTTTGGAGAAGCCTTTTTTGGGGATTCTCTCCCAAATTTGCCCTAAACCAGGACAGGGTGATATTTGGAGTGAGGGTAGAAAGTTTTCCAAGGGTACAGGGACCTCCCTGGTGTCGGGAGGGGATCCCAGCCCATACTCGGTCACCACAGATGAGAAACGTTCCCTTGGGGAATACTTTGGGGTGGAGAGAGGACACAGAGATCACACGAGCAGTGTAGTTACACCAATCGGGATAGTTATAGGCTTTGTTAATTGGTGATTTTTTTTTCGGTATGTGTTTTTTGTCTGGTCAATTTCTGGCCAATTGTTGTTCGGACGTCTAAAGTAAAATTTGACACAGTATGTGGCCTTGGAGGACCCCAACAGGTCCAATTCTTGGGGTTCCTCTAGAGCATTGGGCAGCATTTTTGTCCGCTAGTCCCAAGTATCTACCAGGTTGGGTCTCTTACCTGTGGTGCAGAGGAGTTCTGAATTATAGATGGGCCAATCATTTGCTACGAAGGGGATTCCTACTAGACATGTAGAAAGTGGGTTATCAATGCTTCCCATGGATAGGCACAAGTTATCCTGTTTTAATGTCTTTGCTAAGGTTACCCAAACATTATGGCTAGGATGTGGGCTAATCCAGCCAAAGGCATGTGGTACGGTGAAGAACATCCAGGCAGAAGTGAGGATAGCACCAATGGAGGTATTTTTCATCTTTGGACAGGAATGGGGCTTTTGATAGGGAATATAAGCCAAATTTGTTACCTTTATGATGGGAGGGGAGGGCTAACTCCTTTGTTCTTTTCTCTGTTCCTTCCCCTCCTCCCCCCCCCTTTTTTTTTTTCCTAAGCTAAGTGAGGGGGAGTGGGTATAAGGTTAAGGGGTTTTGAAAAGAGTTAGGAAAATGGAATATTAGGGTTTTTTGGGGGTAGAAAAGGGGTAACATAATTCAGAGAATACTTTTGTTTTCAGGCTATCTATGGTTTGATGCAGCAGAATGTTATTCAGCTTTCTATTTTGTTTGCTGTTGCATGATGGGACAGTCTGTTCTTCTGTTTGTGGGTATTCAGCGACGTCTTCGTCTCCAGGAAGAACTGGTTTGGTTTTGAGGAGGTCTTGTATTTGACTCAGGAGAATTCCTGTCACCATTTGTAGTGTTTGCAGTGCCTAGGTATGGTTTTATGTTTTTTCCTGGATACCATCTTGGACCAGATGATAGTAGCACGCATGCATATCCTCTGCCCCAGGTAATCAACTAAAAAGGCCCAGAAATTTGGTGTGTGTTAGGGTCCTTCATGAGCATGGGTGGTTTCTCAGTGAGCTTTGCTTGGGTGGTATTTGCAAAGTGGCGAAATATTGGTGGGTCAGGTTCTGATGCTGTACAGTTCAGGAAGTGGATGACATAGAGAGCCTTGGAAAGTCTTTCCACTGGAGATGTGATTCTCGCATCTGTGTTCTGTTGATTGAGGACTCTTTTGAGGGTTTGATTTGTCTTTTCCCCAATGGATTGTCCTGTGGAGTTTACAGGTATGCCTGTCTTGTGTGCTATTCCCCATTCACTGAACTCCTTTAACTTGCGTGAGGTATAGGCAGGTCCATAATCTGTTTTGATCTCCTTTGGTACTCCTAGGGTGGCAAAGGTGAGAAGGAAGTGTTTTATTGTGTGCTGCACAATTTCTCCTGGAAGCGATGATGCAAATACCGCTCATGAAAACGTGTCGGCTGATACATGCACGTATTTTGACCTTCCAAAAGGTGTGAAGTAAGTCACATCTGTCTGCCACAGCTGGCAGCTGTTCAGACCTCGGGGATTGACTCCCGTCCCCATAGATGGAATCTGATAGTTTTGGCAGTTTGGACATGTAGCAACAATAGCTTTTGCCTTATCTTTTGAAAGCTTGAACATTCTGATAAGGGCAGGTACATTTTGATGAAAAAATGTGTGACAACTTTGCCTGGGCAAAGATGTTAGGAACATTAGCAGTTTCTACTGCCATGGCTAATGCGTCTGCTTTCCTGTTCCCTTCTGCGATGATACCTGGGAGGTCAGTGTGTGACCTCACATGCATTATATGGTAAGGTTGCTTTCTGTGGGAGATTAGGTGTATTAATTTAGAAATCAATTGGAATAACTTTGGATTGGAAACCTCTTTGAGAAAAGCATGTTCTGCTCTCATAGCTATACCAGCAACATAAGCTGAATCTGTGACCAGATTAAAGGGTTCGTTTTTTAACTTTTCAAAGGTTCTGACAACAGCTGCTAACTGCCATCTGTGGAGATCCCTCCACTATTTGGATGCCAGATTCTCATTTTTGTGTCTGAGGGTCTTTCCATGTCATTACAGACTTGTGGGATGACCCTAAGCCGTATGTAAAGATGGTTAGAGCTTTGAGAGGTGTTCTACTTTGGACTAATTTTGGGGTCAGATGAAAGGTTACATCAGGATTAAAACGTTTGTGTTTTGGGATGTGAACTGAAATTTGACCTGTATAGCTATCTAGGGCAAACTGGAGATTTTCATTGGTCTGGAGCAAATTCTCCAAGTCCCCAGTGGTCAGTGGCAAGTATATGCATGTGAACTCACACCCTGCAAAAGAGCAGAGGCGAGTTCTAGCCATTTTTATTAAATGTGCCACGATTTCCTGGAAGGTTGTAACTGTCTTTGTAGGCTGGTTGTTTGTAAAAATCCATTCCAGTATCAGCAAAGGGTCTCGAAGATGAAAGTCCCATTGGAAAATCAGTCCATAGAATTGAGGTGCTTTTCCCAGGATGACAAACTGGAAAGGCAGGCTGGGCTCGAAGCGATGGGCTTTGCCTGAACACAGGGCTTCCTGGACCTTGGTGATGGCACTTCGGGCTGTTGTTGTGAGGGTGCATGGAGAGTCCAGGTCTTCGTTGCCACGAAGAAGGTTGAACAGGGGAGCAAGGTCCGCTGTTGTAATTCCTAGCAGTGGACGTACCCAGCTGATGGATCCGCACAGGCTGTGTAAGTCTCTCAGGGTTTTTGGGTTGTCTCGGATGGCGAGCTGCTGGGGTATGATGGTCCTTTCCTGGATCTGGACTCCAAGGTAAGTCCATGGGTTGGTGTACTGTATTTTGTCCTCACAGATCTCAAATCCTGCCTTTTCTATGGTTTCAATGGTCCTTTTGACTGCTTTGTCTAAGTAAGCTTTGTCTGATGCACAAACAAGGATATCATCCATATAGTGGTGGATGATAGCATTTGGAAATAAGTTCCAAACGGGAGACAGGATGTGAGCAACGTACCACTGGCATATAGTGGGTGAGTTTTTCATTCCTTGGGGAAGATAACACCAATGAAATCTTTTGAGTGGGGCCTCTTTGTTCAGAGAGGAGACAGAGAAAGCAAACTTTGGAGCATCCTGGGGGTGCAGTGGAATGCTGAAGAAACAGTCCTTAATATCTATGATAGCAAGTGTCCAATCTCTAGGCAGCATCGATGGGGAGGGCAGGCCAGGCTGGAGGGGGCCCATGTCCTCGATGACCTCCCTGATTTTATGAAGGTCGTGGAGGAGCCTCCATCTGTCCATTCCAGGCTTTGGTAGTATGAAGACTGGAGAGTTCCAAGGGCTGGAGGTCTCGATGATCTGGCCTTTGGCGAGCTGTTCTTCCACAAGGGCTTGAGGTGTGTGCAGTTTTACTTTAGAGAGGGGCCACTGTTCAATCCAGATCGGGTCATGGCATTTCCAGGTGAGAAGAGGGGTATCTGGCAGTGCACGCTCCTCAGTGGCCCCAGTTAGAAATCCTGAGTGGGAATACATAGGGAAGCCCCCCACTGGGATAGAACGTCCCTGCCCCAAAGGGTGATGGGTGCCCTTACTACAAATAGGTGGATGGTTGCCAACTTGCCTTCAGGCCCTTCAGCAAGGATGTTGTTGTTGCTTCACATGGATACCATAGCTCCACCAATCTCTGAAATCATGCCTTCAACAGGTTGTAGATCCCAGTGTACTGGCCATTCTGAGCAAGCGATGATGGTCACGTCAGCACTGGTGTCCAGCATCCCCGGTAGGTGGATCTTCTCTCCTCTGCAGGTAAGACCGCAGTCGATGGTAGGCTTGCTTGGTCCTACAACTTGTGCCCACATTGCTGTAGGGTTGAGAGGAATCTGTTCCCTGTGATTCTTTGGGAGTAGAAAAGCTTGTGTGATTGGAGTTCCCTTTGAAAGGAAAAATGCTAAGTCCATGCAGTATACCTGGACAAGAATCTCTTGTCCTGGCTGCACTGTTTGCACTTCTGGAACAACGAAGATTTCCTTTGGGCTATGGAGAGTGTCACCTATAATTAAGATGTCAGAAGGACTACCTTTTGGCCCATGTTTGCCTGTGGGAACACAATAAACATTCTCATTATTAAAGTCAATGGACAGAGCAGTTACCAGTTGGCAGCGGGTTCCCATCTGTATCGCCCCGTAAGTTGGATCCTCTTCTTGTGGTCCGGAACCTCCTGGGATGATGCATGGTTGGGTCTGGGTGGCCTTTGATTTGTTGTCATAGCCCGGGGCTCCACCGGGCTGCGCGAGGCGTTTCCCAAACGCTGCTGATAACGCTGCTGATTCTGGGGTCTTTGATAGGTGTTACAGGGGTATTGGGTAGGTGACCTATATGGACAGTCCTTTATAAAATGTCCAAAGTCTCCACAGTGAAAGCAGCGGGCCTGGTCTTTAGAAACCATTACTGCATTTGCACCAGAATCTCCTTCAGCAATACCCTTAGCAACTGCTTGGGCCACTGTATTTTCAGTGGACAAGTGACATGTACAGCATTCCAGCATTTGCTCTTTGGTAGAGTCTGTATCCAAGGGTAGAGACCTCAGAATCATTTTGTATTGTTCATTTGCATTACTCATGGCAAGCTTGCATGCGAGTTCCTTTCTTGCCTCTGAGCTCTCTATCTGTTTTTCCGGAGCATCTTTAATTCTGTCCACAAATTTGATAAAGCTTTCATCTACTCCTTGTTTAATAGTAGGAAAGTGCATAGTGGGCATTGAATCATCATGTATGAGAAGTAAGGAGTTTTTTGCTGCAAGTGCCACATCTTGCAGTACCTCCTTGGACAGTTTGTTGATTTGTTCAGAGGGTTTCTGTTAATCCTGTGGAGAGTTAGGGATCTGGCGTGCGGAAGATCTCGGGCTGTACGGGTAGACAGGAAGCCCCCCCCCCCCCCCCCCGCACCCTGCAGTCTGACCTTTGCTCCGTACCTGGCCGCACCCAGCCAGACATGAGCAAAGGAAGTGACACAAACTGCCCAAGCCATAAATACCCCTGAGACCCCTCAATAAACTCCATTTGCTGTCCACCACATTGGTGTATGTAGCATTGGACCAAGTGACCCTGTTGGGCTTTGGGTCACCGTGCCGGACGCCTTGAACCAGGTCGCCATGCCGTAACGGCAACATAATCCCCTTCCCCAGGCAGCTGTTCGACCGTAAAATCTGTCTTATCAGCATCTGCAGAATATGTGTCTGATAATGTGTTTAATTGTTTTTTCCAATGCCTTTCCCATAACATATATTCTGCTGGGAAAAGGAGGCAGTGGGCAATATTTTTAATCTCGTGGGTTGCTAAAACATGTGCCAAGAACATAGCTTCTAAGAAATTTCTAAAAATATGTGCGCTTCTGCCATGTTCTTTGGCTATATTTCTTAATTGTACGAGTTCCTTATTTTAGTTAGATTCCCACGTCTTTATAGTAGATTCCCCGCCTTTTTTTCCCTTTTTATAATCTACTGGGAAGGCGTTGATTTTCTGCGCCATCTGCCAGTCACCTGCCTTAGTTGCTTCTGTCTTAATTAGAGCCCATGGATTAATGTTCGCTGTATCAGAATCAGAGTCACTGGAACTGCTGTCGTCCGAGGAGGAGGAGTGAGAGCAAGCAGTCCGTGTCCTATGCTTTTTATGGCATGTTGAAGAGGGATTTTTTAGGGGCTTTGGGGGCTGTGAGGAAGCACATGGCATAGCTTGGCCAGAGGAAGGCAGCGGTGGGGCTGGAATGGCAGCACAGCATGTACAAGACTGGGGTAGAGGGGCGGTACCGTGGGGGGGGTCTCTGGGATTCCGTTCGGGTGACATTGAGGGTGTTTTGGCAGCTGGAAAGCCTGGGGGTGGGGGCAAGGGGGGAGCGGGGGAGAGGGGACAGTGAGACCGGTCTGGGGTGCCGCTAGTACGCGCGGTGTGCTAGGGCTGGGATGTGCCGGCATGTAGGGAGACCTCCTGCTGTGGCAGGCAGGCTGGAAGGCATGGGGGTGGGTGTAAACGCGGGGACGGTGGGGACAGCAGCAGGGGTCAGGGCTGGTATTGGGTGACCAGCGGCGGGGGTGGGGAGGACCGGGGCGGGGATCGGGGGACGGGAGGGAGGGTGGGGGAAGCCGCAGCGAGCGCAGCGTGGGGAGATGCAGCGAGGGCGGGGGAAAAGGTGATAGGGGTGAGGGGGAGGGAGAGAGGGGTGGGAGGACCCAAGCCGGCAGAAAAGGGCACGGCTGGAGTTGTAGATAAGGGGGAGAATGCTGCGGAATTCACGTTTACCGTGTTCGGGGGTTTGGGCGGGGGAAGAAAGGATGGTGCAGACCCCGCAGGCACGAGGGAGGGGGGTGGGGGGCGGCACAATCTTTTCAGGGACAGACAGGGGCTGCGGCAGCGCTAGCACCCAGGGAACCCGAGACCAGGGAGCTGCATTCCAAAGAAGGGCTGTTATCAGTGTAATTAGCATTTGAAGGGAGATTTGCGAAATGCTGGATGAGCGAGCTATCTCTGTTAGCTTTCTCTACCGTCTTAGTTATAATATGAAATAAAGACATATACCTAGTTACAGAGAAATCTTGGTTAGTTTGGAAATTATATATCGAGGTCCCAACTTTTCCCAAAAGAAGTCTTTAGTGATTATGTTGGTATCTGGAAACTGAGAAAGAATCCATTTTATAAAGTTTTTTAGGTTAGTTTTCAAAAGTTTACCTTTAGAGAAAGAAAAGTTGTTAGAAGATAAGATTTCTAGGATAAATACAAATCTCTCTCGTTCTAGGATCATTTCAAAGTACTAAGTTTTGACCCCATTTTATCCCGTCCCTTTCAGCAGACAAAACGAGAAAAAAAAAAAAAGAAAAAAAAACCCAAAAGGGAAGAAGGACCCAGAAAAAAAAAAAAAAAGGTGCGCAATAGAGGCTGTTTTAAAACTTAGACTTCTTCAGCCGTGTAGGGTCCGAGGTCTGCTGGAAGGTGGTCTGCCTTGTCAGAGTTCTTGAACAATTTCGTTCAGCTGTAAATTTCTGAGGGTCGATCTGACAATCTGACGACCCCTGCAGAGAAGTCCTGCTACAACGAAGTCTCTCTCCACAAGGGCCGCAGCGTTCCTAAAGGCAGTTGCGATTTTCCAAAAAAAATTCTGCTCTTGAGTTGTCTCCTTCTGTTCGATGCGCCATGTGTCCTGGCCTCTTGCTGAGAGCAGATTTGCCCCTGAGCAGGCTGCGCGGTCTGGATAGCTCAGTCCTTTATGGGGACAGACTGCCAGAAACCCAAGCAGCTCTCAGCCACTGGCTGCCTTTAGCAAGCACAAGGGTTATCAGCTCCTTATAGTGATTATCAGCTCTTCTGAGTTCAGCTCTTTTGCTTGCTAAGGTGCAGCAGGCCAGCCAGCAGACGCAGGGCGAAAGAGAAGAAGGCCGTTTTGGCGTTCCACAGCGATGTCTTTATTGGGGGTCTGTGAAGGGTTCCAGCGATGGCTCTTCTGTGCAGAATGGGCTAAAACAGCCCATTATATAGGGTGAGAAGGGATCAGAAATAGTCCAATAGCAGGGGTTAAGGAGAAGTGACCTATGGGGTTACAGAGAGATAAGCTGGGGTCTGAAAGGCAGAAGAGAGGGGCTTCTTTGCTATTTCACCATGACTTGGCATTTTCCTATCTTTAAACCTCTTCCCTCCACTGAGCACTAGCAGGTTTGGAGCCTGCTACACCCCACCTCTGCCCCACTGGCAGTTTCAGATTCACTGACGACTCTCGCCCCTACCTCTGCCCCATTGGTGGTTCTGGCTTCACTGCTGACCCCCGCCTTTGCTTCTGTTCGCTCAGAGATACCGGCTCCTGCTGTTCAAATGAAACCCCTTCCTAGCAGAGGGGCACCATACCAAAATACTAGGAGCTCAGTTAAAACCCAAAAGCAGCTCCACAATCCCTTTCCTATCAGTACTCCAAAACAAGGAAAAAGGGTTATAAAGAATGAAGAATGTTGTAAATGATCAAATCGGCAGCCAAATTTATGAAAAAAAATTATAAATTTATTAGCTTGACAACCAAAAAATAGAATATTATAAAACCACCACAGCCAAGACAGTGTCAACCCTGGACTTTGACTCTGGGTGAACCTGGTTCAAACTGACATAGTGTCAGCATCTCCCCAGAGTTTCACACCAACTGCTCCTGGTAGCCAGTTTTTATACAGTTTATTCTGCCTGGAGCAGAAATGACCTAAGATTTCTGTAAGTCCCTACATATGTATAACGGGGACTATACAGATTCAGTCCCGTACAAAAGTCAGTCAGGTTTGGATGGCTGTCTGGGCTTCTCAAGATAGTCTTCTTTTCAGTTGTAGCCAAGACTTCGCCCGTTCCTCTTCCTCGATGTAATCTCTTCCAGGTGAGTTCTGTGAATGTTCTGGACATTCCTGGGAAATGGTCGATGATCGCCCAGGAAAGACTCGTTCATTCATTAATAGTCATGATTTTATGTGGGAGAGTCCGGGAAATCTTTTGAATGAAAAGGAAAGCCCTGCTTCTGGCCATGGGGGTCAGAGGCATGGTTGGATCTTTATAATTTTTATACAATTTCCAAAGCATGAATTATCTCTATCATATACTACAATCCCTCCCCATTTATTTTACCCATTTAATTCATGCTTCTACTTTATTAATTTTCTATTTCTACCCATCACCATTGAGGGTTCCTCACAAATGGAGTACCTCTTCAACTATTCGGTATTCCCCTTGTGGGATGCCCTGATACACTACACTACTTTCTTCTGTGTTTTGCCTTTCAAACCTTGCTAATGCTTCTGCAGAATCACTGGCATACCTTCTGCCCCCGAGCCTCATGATCTTAGATGCATCACCTCCGGAAGCTCCATCCAAGTCTACGGGGACTATTGCAATCTGCATTCCCCTTTCTACAGAGTGGATCAATCTGATAAAACACGGAATCAGACAGGGTAGGAATAGGATCCTGGATACTGAACAGAGTACAAGAAATATTACTTTGTTCTACCATGCTCTATCGAATAACTTGTCCCACCAGGAGGACTGAAAAATCAAATTCCATTTTTGGACGGGGACATGGGCCACCTTTTTAATTTCGGCTGCCAAACCTCCTATGGTTTCCCCATAATCATCAATTTCAATACAACATTCTGATTCATTAAATTTCCCACACACCCCTCCTTCTTCGGCCAACAAATAGTCTAATGCTCTTCGATTCTGGTACACAAAGGCTCTCACCTGTGTGTGCTGCCGACTTAGTAAATCCAGGGCTTCGGAGGTGTGATTCGATACAATTTCCCTAACTGCTTGCAATCTGATCAACCTGTTCAGTAGGTAGATCGGGGTCCTATATCCATAGCTTCTATCCTGTGCCCACGTGGCCGGCCCATAATAATCGATTATTCTTGCCGCTGGCCTCTCCTCTTCCCCCCAGGCGTGCTTCCTGCTTATCACTGGTATCATCTTCTTCAGACTCCTCCTCTCCTATTTCAAGGTCTTGTACAATGGAGCCCCTAACAGATTGCTTTTCGTTCTCGGGAGAGTGAAGAAAACTGGCCTGATTATACCTAGAGTGCAATACCCTTTCCACCTTGGGGGTAATTCACTGTATGCCTTTTTTCCACAGATCCAATAAATTCCATCCAGGGCTTTCCACTTAATGTCTATTTTCCCTGGGTCTCCCCAGAATTCTCTCACACTTTCCAAGGATTGGAAAGGGTTGGCTCCTGGACTTTGGACCCAGCATAACCCTATTCTCTTGTCCCACTCACAATTTGTATCATTTTTCAGGCTCCAATACCCCAAAGGAGGGGCTGGGAGCCATGCCTTGCTTTTTGAATCAGAGTTCACTGTCAGAGTAGATACACATGGAGTGTATCCTACCATTTTGGTGTATTCTCTCCCCTCCCGACTGACACAAATTGAGCTAATCACTCTTTGGTCCAAAACCCACCCCTCGGGCCTCTGCACCAATTTTGAGATCCTCGGGCTATCCCATTTAAGGAGTTGCTCAGGAGCCAAACCTTCCCCTTTCCATGGCCATTTCTCTGCAGATTTCAGCCCCCCACAAATCCAACAGTTTGACAAACCCAATCCTGTTGCAATTTCTTGAATTAGATCAATGAATAAGTTCCTGTCTGGGGAAGGTAATTCCCCATCAGCATATTGTTTTTCCAGTACTTCGTACTGTTCACTCAATGTTTTCAACCTCTCCTGCTCAATTCTCTGTTTCCTCACTTCTGACTCCCTTCTTTTCATTTCCTGAATTATTTCTTTCATCTTTCCTTCAGGATCCTCATTATCTTTGTTGTTCACAAAACAAACCACCCTATCATATTGCAGGCACACCCTGTCATCATTTGCTCGTGACAGATCCAATATGAGTGGGTCCTTGTTCTGAGTAATTTTATTGTCGAATTTCGTATTCTTTGTCACCCAATACATTTTCCCATTCATCGTGCATATCCCCAACCTTGCGCTATCATAGCACAAAGGGTTCACCTGGTGATATGCAATCAAGATTGATTCTGTCTTTCCCCCAACCCACACAGTTCAATTACACTGGTCACAAATGGGGATTGACATGTGTTCTGTGTCAGGTTTTTTTCTCTGGAACCTGTGATCGTTTGACTGCCCATTCCTTAACCCCGCCTCGGGATTGATGCACCAAGTCCCGATTTCCAATTCCCACTATTTCCCCCGAGTGCCATTTTCCAACAGTACCTGCTAGTTCCGTTCAGGCATTCCTCTGGGGCTTGGTATGTCGAGAGTCCCCTGTCCCTGGTGACTGGGACCACCTGAGTGCATTTTCCACACTCATCCACGGAGCTTTCTTTGTTCCTGGGGATCTCAGTGCTCAGACTCTCCATATATGCTGGATATGCGGTAACAACAGTCAGCACAGTAGTGGAGGTAAAAACATTACCACCAAATACATCTGCCCAGAAGGCAGAACTGGTTGCTCTAACCAGAGCATTAGAATTAAGTAAAGGGAAAAAGGTAAATATACAAAAACCTGAGCAAGTGGCAATTATACACTGTAAAGCACACCGATCAAGAAACTCCAAAATCTGTGAAGGAAATCCAAAGGCAGACTGGGCAGCCCGACAGGTTGCTCGAGAGGTGCAAACAACAATGGCATTGATACCTTCAAAGCTCAATATATCCCAATTTAATCTGCCTCCAAAACCAAGATATTCAGTAGAAGATGAGAGACTGGCATATTTACTAAATGCACAAAAAACTCAGAAAGATGGTATTTGACTGCACAAGGACAAATAATGGTACCCCCCTTGATAATGAGAGAAGTTCTACAAATTAAACATAAGAAATGTCACTGGGGTGCAGAGGAATTGGCAAAATTGCTAAAGCAGAGTTTAATTTCAGTATGGATGTTAACAATGGCAAAATCAGTCATGTCAAAACGCGATATCTGCTTGAAAAACAACCCAGTGGCTAGGTGACAGGCACAGCTAGGAAGAATTCGGATAGGAACAGAGCCAGGAGACTATTGGCAGGTCGATTTTGTAGAATTGCTAAGAAATCGAGGATACAAATACCTGTTAGTAGGGGTTGACACATTTTCTGGCCAGAAGCCCTTCCCTGTCGCACAAACCAAGCAAAAGAAACAGTTAAGTGGTTACTACAAGAAATTATTCGTAGGTTTGGAGTACCCCTAGGGGTATCATCAGATGGGGGGCCCCATTTCATAGCCACAGTAGTAAAAGAAGTAAGTAGATTTCTGGGGGTAACTTGGGACCTCCACACACCGTGGAGACCCTAGTCAAGTGGACAGGTAGAGAAGATTAAGCTAAAACCTAGGAGAAGGATGTCAGTCAGTCCTTATGAGATATTGTATGAAAAACCATATGAATCTCCTGAGCCTAACCCTAATGTACACGTCACAGGAAAACAAGAAGTGTATAATTATGTTCTGTCTCTTGAGAAAACTTAAGCTCATCTCCAGAGCATCCTCGTGTGGAATAGAGCAATAACTCTCAAGAACCCAGTTCATAACACTTCCAGGAGACGAGGTGTACATTAAAAACTGGAACTAAGAACTGCTGAAAAAAGGTGGAGTGGACCCTATCAGGTACTGCTGACCACCTTTACAGCAGTCAAAGTAGCCAGCGTGGACCCCTGAATTCACTATACCCGAGTGAAGAAAGTCCATCCTGGATCACGGACTATGTAAATTGTGGAACCAAGACGGCAGATAAGATGTGTTTAATTACTTTGAGATTGTTATTAGTAATTGTGCTAATGTTATGGTCATTAATGTCTTTGGGATGTGGAATGCAAAAAGATCAACTAACCACTCTTCATTCTAGAATGAAAAGAGATGCAGAAACACAAGTGATAAAATTTCTAATGCAGTTCGAGCTGAGAATGTAATGATTAGATTAGTCAAAGATTTTGCCAAAATACAAAACACCAGTAGAATAACTGTCTGTCTGCCAATACCAAAGGCAGCAGGAGACCTAGTAAATTGGGGAATCATAACGTCAAAACCACCTGAAATACAAAAGAACAAAACAATTGCATGCAAACAGGTACTCGAGTTGAGACAGTTGGTCAAGGAAACTTGGGAGAAAATAGGAACATGGGTGAGACCTATGAGCCAGAAAGACTGTATCCTAAGTGATGGCATACTAGGAACCCCTATGGGACAGTCGGGAAGCATCACACAATGGCAAAGCTATTTGCCACACTATAAAAAGATCATAGAAAATGTTACAGAAACTACTCTGGTATGGAAGTGTGAGGCCGAGGATCAGAAAGATCAGATAGAGCCTTGGGACAGTGCATGATCTGTGAGTATACTTCAAAAATTCCAATGTATGGCAAACACCCCTTGGTGTATTAAGTGGGAAGGCTCCGAGAATGAAACAGATCCAGCAGTAACATACACTGCCACTAGGAGCAGAATGTGGGCAGACAAGGTAAGTTGGTGGGCATGCAATAAAACTTATGACTGTGCTTCTGATAATGCAGAGATAAAACAGATGCCACCCCTGGCAATAGCCCTACAGATTAGTTGTGCTTGCAGAAGGATCAAACATAAACAAAGCAAAATGAATTATAAAGTGATTATACGATGTACCAAGAGTACAATTAAAAGTCCAAGACAATTTGTATGGACAACAAGCGATGGTACCTGGATAACACATCTGCCTGTGGATGGGAAAGTAAAAGAAATTACTTTGGGCCTCCCAACCTTATGTCCAATTTAGAAAAAGTCCCCATTTAATAGAAAACATGAACTTCTGCAGATAAGAGCAAGACGAGAAGTTCTAGACAGTGAAAATCCAGATGATACTTGGCAATAACCCTCTAGTGGAGTGAAACTTGGGTGGGCCCTGGAGTCTTTGCTTGTTCCTATAGCAAACTATCAGAGTAGAGAGATGCTGTACAAACTTACAGGTCAGGTAGATAGACTAGCAAGAGTCACCCGAGAAAGATTTAGAGAATAAACGTACAATTACAAGCCACCACAAAAATGACTTTACAAAGTCGATTAGCCTTAGATTTGTTCCTCTTGAAGGAGCCTGGGGTATGTGGATTTTTAAAGGGATGAGTTGATCATTGCTGTGTTCACATCCCAAATGTATCTGCAGATATAGAATATGACTTCAATCAGTTGAAACAAATAGAGCATGAAGCACAAGTGTGGGAGAGTTAGGGATTGCGGCCGGAAGATCTCGGGCTGTTACGCGTAGACAGGAAGACCCCTCCTCACCTTCAGTCTGACCTTGGCTACCTGGCCGCACCCAGGACAAGGGCAGAGGAAGTGACACAAACTACCCAAGCCATAAATACCCCTGAAACCTTTGAATAAATGCCATTTGCTATCCACCACATTGGTGTCTGCAGCATATGGACCGAGTGACTCTGTATTTGGGTCACCGTGCCGTACCCGAGAACCAGGTCGCCTTGTTGCGAGCCGCAACACACAAGAAGAACAAAAGGATTTGACTGCAAGCTGGTTAGGAAAAATCTTTAAAGGGTTAGGGTGGAATGTGAGTTCATGGATTAAATCTATCATTGAGAGTGTGATAATCTTACTAATTGTATTCTTAGCAATTTGGTTAGTTTACAGCATCTTAAAGAGAGAAATACAGAAGAAAACATCCTGGAACCAGAAAATAATAAAGGCACTGACACGAGATCCACGCCCACTATCTTCTGGTTCTCCAGCCCGTGATAGCATCCATGACAACTTTCACATCAGCCCTGGATTTGAAAAACATCAAGCATAAATTGAGAAGTAAAGGACTGTATCAAGTGAAAACATTTACACCTATAGTGAAGTGAAAATGCTTTCAAAGGGGGGATAATGATAGTGAGGCCCTGGAAAAATGCTAAGATAAAACTCTGAAATGTTAAGCCTTGTGTTTTACCTGCGTAAATAGTATAATTGCTAGATGTGATGATTGTTTAGTAATTAAAATAATTATTGTATAATCATAAGAAGAACAATGAGAAACTGTATGTTCCTAGTCTAAGGTGGCGATGCTTGGCTGAAATCTATGTATACTATAGAACAATGTAAGTATATAATTAACATGAAAGTTATATAGCGATAGAATATAAAAGCATATCCATCCCGAACCTATGTCGGAATCAGATTTGGGTTTGTACCCCTGACACCCAGAGCTCTTCAATAAAAGCACCTGCATATAATAATTTCTCGTGATTATGTGTTCCTGAATGCTAACATTTTGGGATCCCAGAAATTTCCAAATTTTGGGAAAATATAAATCAACAGAAAAATTATTATTGGGAAGCACCAGATGGCTTATTTTGGATATGTGGGAAAAGACCATACCCAAGACTCCCATCCCAGTGGAAAGGGAGTTGTACTCTGGGAATCATACAGTCTGGATTTTTTCTTTTACCAGGACCAGATGCATATCAATTAGGAGTACCAATTTATGAGAACCTAAAAAGTAATAAAAGGGAATTGATTGGAGGATTTATAAAATGGGCAGATGAGGAATGCCCTCCTGAACATATATTGGAAACATATGGGCCAGCCACCTGGGCATAAGATAGGAGTTGGGGATATCAAACCCAGATTTATATGTTAAATCATATTACAAACTCCAAAAAGTTGTGGAGATAATACCAAACAGAACTGATTGGGCATTGGAATTAATATCAAGTCAACAAAGCCAGAAAAGAGCTGCAGTGTATCAAAATAGGTTGGCTTTAGACTATTTATTAGCTGAAGAAGGGGGTGTTTGTGGAAAATTTAATACATCACACTGTTGTTTGAAAATAGATAACTATGGAAAGGCCGTCCTGGATATAGCCAAGAATATTAGAAAAATAGTCCATGTACCGGTCCAGGAATGGGAACCAATGCTAAAAACTAGGCAGTGGGATAATGTATTGGGGATAGAATGGTGGAAGAAGCTAAGGGTAGAAGGTTTTTAGCTCATGAACTGGCAGAACTTGTTGAGAGGGCTTTAAACTAGGTCTGAAGGGGGAAGGGGATGCATCTTGGCTGTCTGGAAGCAGGCTCAAGGGTGATAAGCCTAAGTTAGGAGAGAAATCAGTAGCCCAGCTGAGGTGCATGTATACCAATGCACGCAGCATGGGTAACAAACAAGAAGAGCTAGAGGCCATGGTGCAACAGCAGAACTATGATGTAGTCACCATCACGGAAACGTGGTGGAATGACTCACGTAGTTGGAGCACTGCACTGGATGGCTACAAGCTCTTCAGAAGAGACAGGAAAGGGAGAAGAGGTGGAGGGGTGGCCCTTTATATTAAGGAGGCTTTTGATGCCATAGCTATTGAAACTTATGAAAATGGAGTTGAATGCCTATAGGTAAGAGCTAAGGGGAAGGCCAACAAGGCTGACATCCTACTGGGAGTCTGTTATTGTCCACCCAGCCAGGAAGAGGAGGTAGACAACTTATTCTCTAAGCAGATAGATACTGTTTCAGGATCATCAGCCCTTGTTCTTGTAGGTGACTTCAACCTACCAGACATCTGCTGGGAGCTTAATACAGCAGAAAGTAGGCAGTCAAGGAAATTTTTAGAGTGTATGGAGGACAACTTTTTGTCACAGCTGGTGGGTGGGCCCACCACGGGAGGGACTATGTTAGACCTGCTGTTTTTAAATAGAGATGGGCTGGTGGGAGATGTAGTGGTTGGAGGCCACTTGGAGCCAAGCGATCATGAAATGATACAGTTCTTGATATTTGGTGAAATGAGGAGGAACACCAATAAGACTCTTACACTGGACTTCTGGAGGGCAGACTTTGGCCTACTTAGGATATTTATTCAGAGAGTTCCTTGGGAAGCAGCCCTTAAAACCAAAGGAGTTCAGGAAAGGTGAGCGTGCTTCAAAACAGAGATCTTGAAGGCACAGGAACAGACTGTCTCTGTGTGCCGAAAGATGAGTCCATGAGGTAAATGCCCAGCTTGGATGGGCAAGGAGGTTTTGAAGGAACTTAAGAATAAAAGGAGGATGTATCGTCTTTGGAAGGAGGGTCAGGTCTCTCAGGAAGTATTTAAGGGGGCTGCTAGAGCATGCAGGAAAAAAATTAGGGAGGCCAAAGCTCAGTTTGAACTTAAAATGGTGACTTCTGTAAACGATAATAAAAAATGTTTTTATAAATATATTAATGGTAAAAAGAAGGGTAAGACCAGCCTTTGTTCTTTACTGGATGAGGGAGGGAACTTAGTAACTGCAGACGAGGAGAAGGCAGAAGTGCTTCATGCCTTCTTTGTCTCAGTCTTTAGTGGGAAGACAACTTGCCTTCAGGATAACTGTCCTCTTGGGTTGGTTGATGGTGCCAGGGAACAGAATGGTCCCCCCATTATCCAAGAGGAGGCAGAGAACTTCTGAGATGCTTGGATATTTAGAAATCTATGGGACCAGATGGGATCCATCCCAGGGTGATGAGAGAGCTGGCAGAAGAGCTTGCGAAGCCACTTTCCATCATTTATCAACAGTCTTGGCTCTCTGGCGAGGTTCCAGATGACTGGAAGCTGGCCAATGTGACACCCATTCACAAAAAGGGTGGGAAGGAGGATCCTAGTAATTATAGACCGATCAGCCTGATCTCAGTACCTGGCAGGATAATGGAGCAATTTATACTGAGTGTCATCATGCAGCACTTACAGGATGGCCAGGGTATCAGACCCAGCCAACATGGGTTTAGGAGGGGTAGGTTGTGTTTGACCAACCTGGTCTCCTTTTATGACCAGGTGACCTGCCTGGTGGATGCAGGAAAGGCTGTGGATGTTGTCTATTTGGACTTCAGCAAGGCCTTTGACGCTGTCTCCCACAGCATACTCCTAGAAAAGCTGGCAGCCCACGGCTTGGACAGGAGAACTCTTTGCTGGGTTGGGAACTGGCTGGATGGCCTGGCCCAGAGGGTGGTGGTGAACAGTGCTGCATCTAGCTGGTGTCCAGTCACCAGTGGTGTCCCTCAGGGGTCTGTGCTGGGGTCAGTTCTGTTCAATATTTTTATTGATGACATGGATGAGGGGATTGAGACTTTCATTAGTAAATTTGCAGATGACACCAAGTTGGGAGCGTGTGTCTATCTGCTGGAGGGTAGGATGGCTCTGCAGAGAGACCTGGAATGGTTTGTTGGATGGATGGGCAGAGTCTAGCAAGATGATGTTTTTAAGTCCAAGTGCTGAGTCCTGCATTTTGGCCACGATAACCCCCTGCAGCATTATAGGCCGGGCACAGTGTGGCTGGACAGTGACCAGGCAGAAAGGGACCTGGGAGTACTGGTTGAAAACCGGCTGAATATGAGCCAGCATTGTGCCCTGGTGGCCAAGAAGGCCAACGGCATCCTGGCCTGTATCAGGAATAGTGTAGCCAGGAGGAGAAGGGAGGTCATTCTCCCCCTGTACTCGGCACTGGTGAGGCCGCACCTTGAGTGCTGTGTCCAGTTCTGGGCCCCTCAGTTTAGGAAAGACATTGAGATGCTTGAGCATGCCCAGAGGAGGGCAAGGAGGCTGGTGAGGGGTTTGGAACACAAGCCCTATGAGGAACGACTGAGGGAGCTGGGGTTGTTTAGCCTGGAGAAAAGGAGACTCATAGGCGACCTTATCACTCTCTACAACTTCCTGAAGGGTGGTTGTAGTCAGGTGGGGGTTGGTCTCTTTCACCAGGCAGCAACTGACAGAACCAGAGGGTACAGTCTCAAGCTGCATCAAGGGAAATATAGGTTAGATATTAGGAAAGTTTTTCATGCAAAGGGTGATAAGGTACTGGAATGGTCTGCCCGGGGAGGTGGTGGAGTCGCCATCCCTGGATGTGTTTAAAAAATGATCGGATGTGGCACTTGGTGCCATGGTTTAGTTGAGGTGTCATGGAACAGGTTGGACATGATGATCTTGAAGGTCTCTTCCAACCTTGTGATTCTGTGAAGAAATTAGGCTTCTTCCTTTTATGTGCTACAGCTGGTTTGGTATTTCTTCCTTGCTTGATCCCCTGTTTTATTCGGCTAATCACCAGTGTAGTCCAAGGCATGAAAGGGGTAACAATGCCTATGGACCTGAAATTGGCTACATCTGGGACAGCACAAAAGATCATGGTGTTAAAGAAACAAAATAATAGGGAAGACTCCTTTGAAGAAGCAAAATTGATTTGTGAAAAAAATGAGCAAATAATAGGGGCTAGAAAAAAAGATTTTTTTTCTCAAGCCAAATGATTTGTAAAAAAAGAAGAGGGGTGTTTATTATAAATACATATTATAATATTGGCTTTTTGCAAATATTAAAATGGATTTTATATGTATAATGTAAAGTAACTTTGCTATAATTTTTTAATTTCTGTTGTTAAATAAACTTAGTAGTGAAATAGCTACTATAGTGTGCTTGTGTTAAACTGCCTGCTTGGCTGGGATAACATTCAATGAACGTATGATGAAGACCTTTGCCAAACTATCAGTACTTACTGTCTGGGCCAAATCCCAAACTGGAGATGATAACAAGAATGGACTAAAACCACAGCCAAGAAATGCGCATGCTCTAAAAAGGTGGACCCGAGGAGGAGACATGCTAAACAATTCTTAGAACATGTAAACTAGTTTTGGGAAAAATTTTAATATGTATAATTGTTAATGAACATGCAGTAGACTGATGCAATAGAAAGGGTATTTAAAAAGCATCTCTGAAATAGCAGGTGTGCTTTTGGCAGAATGCCAAGCACCTGACCCTATATCTCTGCTTTATTGTCTTTGTGTCCTATTGTCCTTTATTAAATTGTTAAATTTTTCCAGGAGAGTGAACATCGTTTTTCACAGGTGGATGACATAGTGGGCAACTTCTCAAATCTTGCTGGAACTCTGCGGTTTCCTGTTTGATTTTTGTTGATTTTATCCCTCCCCAACAGAAAAAGGTAATTTTGATCAAAGAAAATTGTGACAAGTATCAGCTTCCATTGCAATTTTAATGTTTTTATGTGGAAACCAAACACAAAAATATAAAATCTGTCCAGCTGTAAATTGCCTCCCAGCCTTGTAGCTCTGACAGCAGGCCTGCCTCCTCCTCCTGCCCTGCTCTGGGTTCTGCAGCTGGCAGTGCAGTCAGGGATGCAGGTGAGCCCCAGGCTTCTGTTCTCTCCTGCCTTTCCACTCTAGAGCAGGAGCACCTACCACATCAGAGTAGCCGATGAATCAACTGGCCAAATGCTTGGGCATTTGTCATGGGTTGACCTTGGCTGGATGTCCTGTGCAGACCAAGTCCTCTATCACTCCCCAGCTGGACAGGGGAGAGAAAATAAGATGAAAAACATCTTGTAAGTTGAGATAAAGCAGTTTACTAAAGGAAAAAGCAAAAGTTTGTGTGCACATAAAGAAAGCAGAAAAAAAAAATAGGTTTGTTCTCTACTTTTCATCAATGAGTGATGTCTGGCCACTTTCCAGGAAGCAGGGCTTCAGCAAGTGTAGCGGTTGCTCTGTCTTGGTTAAAGACAAGTTAAAGGCTGAACACTCCAAAATGAATAACCTCCCTGTCCTGGTTTGAAAGACAAGTGTCTGCCAAGGAAGGCGGGAAGCTCCCTTGGAATGGAAAATATGACCCCTCCCTTCCCTCCAAATTATTATAACTCTGAAATTATGGGGCTTTCAGACAAAGTTATGGGAAAAGGAATAACATTTCTTTACTAGTATATATAGTCCATTATAGTATATATGTGTAACAAGGCAAACAAACAACCGTGACAACAACAAACAAAACCAGAAACCCATAACAGCCTTCTCTCAGCTGTCAAGCCCTTTCCCTTTTGGCGTAGTTATGGTCACAGCTGGCAAGGGCACTGTTGGCTCCTGGCCAGGCAGGGCAGGTGCAATGATTCTCCCGCGGCTGAAGGGGGCACTGTGGTGCAAGCTCGGCCACCTCTCTGTAAGTGGGTAATGTCAGGGGTGATGGCAGAAGAGATGAAAAAGGAGCTTCCTTTACAAACTCACAGGAGCAGCCAGTCTCAGTGCCCCTCTGGATGGCAGAATGGGCTGTAGCTGGAACCACTGAGCAGTGGCTGCAACGGCAGAGGCAGGCACACCCCAGATGGCAAACAAAGTGTAACAGAAAACTCTGCAGCCTTAGCAGGAGCCGTGGGGATTATGCAGACACAGGGTGCTGGGCTATGTGAAAAACAAGGTTCACTCTCCTGGTAAAATTTAAAAGTTTAATACAGGACAATAGGAGACAAAGACAGTAAAGCAAAGATTTACGACCAGGTGACTCTTGGCATTCCACCAAGAGCACACCTGCTATTTCAGGAACACCCTTCATATACCATTTCTATTGCATCAGCCTGTTACACATTCATAAACAATTATGCATATTAAGACTTTTCCCCAAACTAGTTTACATGTTCCAAGAATTGTTTAGCATGTCTCCTCTTCATGTCCACCTTTTTAGAGCATGTGCATTTCTTGGCTGTGGTTTTAGTTCATTCTTATGATCACCTCCAGTTTTTGGGCTTTGGTCCATACTTTCTACCAATGGTAAGTGTTGATAGCTGGCATATCAGTAGTAGGGGTCCTCATCATATGTTCATTGAATGTTATCCCAACCAAGCAGGCATTTTAACACAAGCATGCTTACATCAGCTATTTTACTACTACATCTGACAAAAATAAAAACTGTATCTTTACACCAAAGCTACTTTAACATTATACATATAGCATCCACTTTATTATTTGCAAAAAGCCAATATTATAATACATATCTATAACAGTTAGAGTGTAGCGAAAAAGCCCAAGGCAGATGGCAGCCGGACTTCTGTGTAGCAGCTGCCGCATGCAGACAGGGAGATGCCCCTCTGGGAAGGGGGAGGGGGTCTGGGTCCCAGGTTTTTCCCCTGAAGCACCCTAGTAGATGGTGAGGGTCCTTTCCAGTCAGATTGGGTGTTAATAATGTGAAAAACGTCAATCACTTGTTTTAAAATTTTAAAAGTTTAATAGTAATAAAATGGTTATAAAAATAGTAATACAAATTAGAGTATAAGAATTTGGACAATCAGAGTTAGAACAAAGGACAATAAAAGCAAAGAATTATGAATGTTCGGACGCTTTCTTTTTGAAAGCATAGCTCACTAACAAAGGATTAACCCTTAAAAGCAATAACCTGTGGCATATTCATACATCTCATACATGATTCAAAAATTCTTTTCAAACAAAGGGTGTTCTCTGGTTATTGTCAACTTCCCTCCTTCATCTTCTAAATCATGGTCAGACTCCATGAAGTCTGCAAGGAGACTAGTTTTTCACGATAAGGAGGCAATAGTTCTTCTCTTTGGGATTTTAGTGTCTTGTTGCTGTTATCTCTGTGTGAAGAATTTCTTGATTATCTCATCCCTTTCTTGAGCTTGTTAAAAAAAGTATCTTGCATAGTATAGTTTCTATTTAACATTATGCTATAACCTAAAATTATATTCTACACACTACTTAAGAAAATTAATACAGCATACCTTTCTAACATAACATCTCTTAATTGCGAGAGCCAGTCATCATAGTACCCATTTATAACAGCACAATGCCATGGAATTTGCCTTGAGGCTAGTGCAGGACTGCAAAACATAGACTCTTGGAAAACCCACCTGAAGCAATCCCCTCGAGGAAAAAAGCAAACAAAAGGAAATCAAAAGGGAGGCATTGCTGGCACTGCCTCAGCTCTCTCCCTGCATGAATGAAAGGGAAAGGGCAAGAAAGCTCAACCTGAGTGACCCCAACTTTAAAAAGACACGCACCTGCAAGCCCCATGGTTTTGTTTCTGACCAGAGGGTCTTAAAGAGACAATAACAATTTTGAGCACAGATAGATATGGAATACAATAATATTTTGGGTTACCCAGGACACTCCAGAAGGCAAACATTGTAAATGGTGAATGCCCTCTGTTCGTCCTCCTTCCCTTAGCTTTGATATCTGAGCTGATGTCAAATGGTATGGAATATCCCTTTCATCAGTTTGGGTCAGCTGGCCTAGTTGCATCCCCTGCCACGATCTTGCCCACTCCCAGCCCCTAACGGGGCGTATGTTGAAAAACAGCACTGATGCTGTGCCAGCGCTGCTCAGCAGTAGCCAAAACACTGGTGTGTTATCAACACCTTTCTAGCTACTAGTGCAAAGCACAGTAATGTGAGGGCTGCAATGGGAAATGAACTCCAGTTCAGCCAGATGCAATTCAGCAGCCCTGCAGGCATTGCTGCACTCTTATATAAACTCCCATGGTTATGGGGAGTTCAGCCTCCAAAAAAAGGACCTTTTTTTACTAAATGCTTGCAAGCAGAATTCACTGATATGAGCACAGGTTGAAAAGTTGATCATTCAGAAATTTGAGATTTTGACTACCTTATACTACTTCTCTGAGAGCCCTCTAGTATTAAAAACATTGCAATTTGTTTCTCTAGGGTGTTTTAGCATGTTGTTGATCCCATTAGGGATGCATTCAATAAAACTTCTTTGTTTTTCTTACTCAGGCATTGACAGAAAAGTTGACTGATGAAGAACTTGCACACAGAAGACTTTATCCTCCACTGTCTAATATTAGGGAAGTTTCTATTTATATCACTGTCAAGGTGAGTATGAAGCATAAAAGTGGATTGTACTAAAAGTGGTTTATGTGTACATTAACCTGATGAATTATACAATATGACCCTTGAACACTAGGTGCTTGGGCACAAAAAACACAGCTCTTTGTGCCTTTAATAGGAGACAATCATAAAAATTTTGAGTTTGTTGGATGCTTCAGTTTGACAGTGATGATGGGCCAAAATTATCCTCCTTTGATTTCTGAAATTAGGTTTTCAGATCCCTGATAAGGCATCCAGGAATTATAAAAGTACTTTAGTGTTTGTCTTTCTCCAGTTTGTCAGTCCTAAATATATTGCAGTAGAAGCATAGGTATTATGTGACTGTATTAAAAGGCGCAAACTGCATGGTGATTTAACTTTTCAGGTTATGGAATATTTGTATGCAAACAACATGGCTTTCCATTACCCTGAACCTGCAGACAAGAACCGTTACGTTCGATCAAAGGTTTGGACCTATGAATATGAATCCTTCATGCCAGATGTGTATTTCATTTTTCCACACTCTCACAAGTAATTAAGTAATCGGAAGTAATTTATGGAAATATTTTTGACATTTTACAAGGGGATTTTCTGCAGTGATGTACCAAAGGATTTTTCTTCCATTTATTAATTTTTTCAAGGTTCTGTTTTTTCTAAGCTAAATTGTTTTTTTCTTTGCATACCCTTGTTCTCATAAAAAGACTAGCGTGTGATGTTTTCATGACATCACTGACTCAAAAGCTAAGTGGACCTGCCACTCCAAACAATCTCTCCCCCCACCCGAGACAGAGTAGAAATTTTCCAGGTTCCAGGGTAGAAGTCCTTTTGATTTAGGTTAAATGTACATCTTTTAGTTAAGCCTTGGAATCTTAGCTGTTTAGTCTGAACTCAGAACATTGCACCAGTGAAGGGCAGAGATAAGGAGGGGGGAGATGGGTCAACTTGGCCTAGGAATTTTTTTCTGATAACAAAAGAACTAGCGCTAAATATCACGCGAAGTGTGTAAAATGAATATGTATGAACCTATTGTGAAATTGTATGCATATGTATTTGGGGAGAAGGATAAAAAGGGGACCTGAAGGTCCCAGAGGTACACATGCCTTTTAAGGGGAGTAATCCCCGCATGCGTCCAGCGCTGCAATAAACATACCGGCTTTACAACTTTTACAAAGTTGTGGAGTTTTTGATTTTCTCCGCAAAACATTTTGGCGAGCCAGGCAGAAGATTCCGTCTCTGTCCCCGCAGGGCAGGAGGGATAGAGGGACCTCCTAGGCGCGCCCCGGGATCTTCCCGGAGGAGCTCCGCTGTATCGCTTCGCCTTCTGTGGGGACAGACAAGGACCTGCTGGGGGCGTGCGGAATTCGGTATGTATTAGGAGGGCCCCTGGGGGGTAGGAAGGCTGAATAAGTCACTCAGAGACGTCTGAGTGCTCAGCCTGTGCCTGCAGGCAGACCAGTCGATAGAGCGACTGAGAGGCGAGAGTTCACTGTCCGATAGAGCGGCCGCTAGCAACCCTGGGGGTGGGTTCGAGTGAACTCGTGCGTGTGTGTGGTGTCCGGACACTGTATTGCTGTGTAGTTCATGCATTGTGTGTGTTTGTAATTGTGTGAGTGCATGGTGTACAAAGGGAGTATATCTACAGTGCGGGAGGTTTCTACCCGCGACTGAAGGGGCCGAGTGAGGCCTGAGGTACCAGCCAAGGCAGGCTGTGGGAGCAGGGAATGCCCTGCGGTGAAGTGAAACAAGTGGAGAAACGTTGGTCAAGATGTGTATTGTGTTTAAAGGTAGTGATTTGTGTAAATCGGGCCCATTTTAACTGTGAGTATGAGCTCAGGGAGTTCCTCTGCCCTGGTACTTAGACTTTATCTCTAGAATTTTGCTGTGTGCTGTTATTTTGATTGTGTCCAGAGTGTGTGGTAGAGGAAACTCGTGTGGGTAAATGCTGAACTGTATTGTATGCTGTGTTGTGTTGAGAAAAGTGGGCACTTTGAGAGATATGCCCTTTCCCGGTGAGTTTGTGTGGTTCTTCTCCCACATTGTGGTAATTTGATGCTCGAATTGTATAGTGATGTTTGTGGTAATTTTAAGATTTTGTTTGCAACAAATGTAGCATTTTACACAGAGGAACTAGGGTATGGTGATTTATGTTTAACTGTGTTAAAAAGAACTAAAGGAATTCCAAGAATTCCCCCCCCCCAGCAATTCCAGCCCTGACTTGTGAATTTGAGATAAGAGGGGGAGCGGTGTGTGTCTCTGTTTGTGGGCATATCAAAGTTTTTGCTGTAACAAGCACAGCCTATTGCAAGGCAGTAATGTGAGGGCTGCAATGGGACATGAACTCCAGTTCAGCCAGATGCAATTCAGCAGCCTGCAAGGCATTGCTGCACTCTTATATAAACTCCCATGGTTTTTATGGGGAGTTCAGCCTCCAAAAAAAAGGACCTTTTTTACTAAATGCTTGCAAGCAGAATTCACTGATATGGAGCACAGTTGAAAAGTTGAGCATTCAGAAATTTGAGATTTTGACTACCTTATACTACTCTCCTGAGAGCCCTCTAGTATTAAAAACATTGCAATTTGTTTCTCTAGGGTGTTTTAGCATGTTGTTGATCCATTAGGGATGCATTCAATAAAAACTTCTTGTTTTTCTTACTCAGGCATTGACAGAAAAGTTGACTGATGAAGAACTTGCACACAGAAGACTTTATCCTCCACTGTCTAATATAGGGAAGTTTCTATTTATAACACTGTCAAGGTGAGTATGAAGCATAAAAGTGGATTGTACTAAAAGTGGTTTATGTGTACATTAACCTGAGATTATACAATATGACCCTTGAACAATAGGTGCTTGGGCACAAAAAAAAACACAGCTCTTTGTGCCTTTAATAGGAGACAATCATAAAAATTTTGAGTTTGTTGGAGATTCCAGTTTGACAGTGATGATGGGCCAAAATTATCCTCCTTTGATTTCTGAAATGAGGTTTCAGATCCCTGATAAGGCATCCAGGAATTCTAAAAGTACTTTAGTGTTTGTCTTTCTCCAGTTTGTCAGTCCTAAATATATTGCAGTAGAAGCATAGGTATTATGTGACGGTATTAAAAGGCGCAAACTGCATGGTGGATTTAACTTTTCAGGTATGGAATATTTGTATGCCAAACAACATGGCTTTCCATTACCCTGAACCTGCAGACAGAACCGTTACGTTCGATCAAAGGTTTGGACCTATGAATATGAATCCTTCATGCCAGATGTGTATTTCATTTTTCCACACTCTCACAAGTGAATTAAGTAATCGGAAGTAATTTATGGAAATATTTTTGACCATTTACAAGGGATTTTCTGCAGGTGATGTACCAAGGATTTTTCTTCCATTATTAATTGTTTCAAGGTTCTGTTTTTTCTAAGCTAAATTGTTTTGTTCTTTGCATACCCTTGTTCTCATAAAAAGACTAGCTGGGTGATGTTTTCATGACATCACTGACTCAAAAGCTAAGTGGACCTGCCACCTCCAAACAATCTCTCCCCCCACCCGAGACAGAGTAGAAATTTTCAGGTTCCAGGGTAGAAGTCCTTTGATTTAGGTTAAATGTACATCTTTTAGTTAAGCCTTGGAATCTTAGCTGTTAGTCTGACTCAGAAACATTGCACCAGTGAAGGGCAGAGATAAGGAGGGGGGAGATGGGTCAACTTGGCCTAGGAATTTTTTCTGATAACAAAAGAACTAGCGCTAAATGTCACGCGAAGTGTGTAAAATGAATATGTATGAACCTATTGTGAAATTGTATGCATATGTATTTGGGGAGAAGGGTAAAAAGGGGACCTGAAGGTCCCAGAGGTACGCATGCCTTTTAAGGGGAGTAATCCCCGCATGCGTCCAGCGCTGCAATAAACATACCGGCTTTACAACTTTTACAAAGTTGTGGAGTTTTTGATTTTCTCCGCAAAACATTTTGGCGAGCCAGCCAGGAGATTCCGTCTCTGTCCCCGCAGGGCAGGAGGGATAGAGGGACCTCCTAGGCGCTCCCCGGGATCTTCCCGGAGGAGCTCCGCTGTATCGCTTCGCCTTCTGTGGGGACAGACAAGGACCTGCTGGGGGCGTGCGGAATATTCGGTATGTATTAGGAGGGCCCCTGGGGGGTAGGAAGGCTGAATAAGTCACTCAGAGACGTCTGAGTGCTCAGCCTGTGCCTGCAGGCAGACCAGTCGATAGAGCGACTGAGAGACGAGAGTTCACTGTCCGATAGAGCGGTCGCTAGCAACCCTGGGGGTGGGTTCGAGTGAACTCGTGCGTGTGTGTGGTGTCCTGACACTGTATTGCTGTGTAGTTCATGCATTGTGTGTGTTTGTGATTGTGTGAGTGCATGGTGTACAAAGGGAGTATATCCACAGTGCGCTGGAGTTTCTACCCGCGACTGAAGGGGCCGAGTGAGGCCTGAGGTACCAGCCGGGGCAGGCTGTGGGGCAGGGAGTGCCCTGCGGTGAAGTGGAACAAGTGGAGAAACGTTGGTCAAGATGTGTATTGTGTTTAAAGGTAGTGATTTGTGTAAATCGGGCCCATTTTAACTGTGAGTATGAGCTCAGGGAGTCCTCTGCCCTGGTACTTAGACTTTATCTCTAGAATTTTGCTGTGTGCTGTTATTTTGATTGTTTCCAGAGTGTGTGTAGAGGAAACTCGTGTGGGTAAATGCTGAACTGTATTGTATGCTGTGTTGTGTTGAGAAAAGTGGGCACTTTGAGAGATATGCCCTTTCCCGGTGAGTTTGTGTGGTTCTTCTCCCACATTGTGGTAATTTGATGCTCGAATTGTATAGTGATGTTTGTGGTAATTTTAAGATTTTGTTTGCAACAAATGTAGCATTTTACACAGAGGAACTAGGGTATGGTGATTTATGTTTAACTGTGTTAAAAAGAACTAAAGGAATTCCAAGAATTCCACCCCCCACAGCAATTCCAGCCCTGACTTGTGAATTTGAGATAAGAGGGGGAGCGGTGTGTGTCTCTGTTTGTGGGCATATCAAAGTTTTTGCTGTAACAAGCACAGCCTATTGCAAGGCAGTAATGTGAGGGTCAGTAAAAATGCTTGAATTAGATTGTGCGAGAAGAGAACTAGAAAAAACTGAGATTTTGTTAAAACGAGGTTAGATAGAAGAGATGAATGAGTTTATGAGACTTCAGTTGGTAATATAGTAAGTTTGAACTGAAAACAGCCCGCCGTAGGGTTAAGTGATAAACGCCGAAGTGATAAATGGAATAGTCTGTAAGCATTCCTGAGAGCTTTTGGTGTGCATGAGAAGCTGGCACCTTGTGTGCAATGCAGATTTCTGTGCCTTAAGTGTAAATTTAAGGTTCCTGATCAAGCCAATTCGGAACTTGAGATCTTAAAGCTTCTGTGTGGAGGATCACATCTAATGCTGCCACCTGAAGGTCGTGTGTGTGGGAAAAACTGAAAAGACGACACTGTGAGGCTGGTAGAAACAAGATAGTATAAAGAGAAAGAGAAAATGAGAACTAACCAGAGCAAAGAAGTTTCTGAACTAGCCCCTTTGGGAGGGGCTCACTGGGAGAAAGCTGCCAGTAGGGGCGGCTCAGGAAAAAAGGATTTATAATACCTTATTATAGTTAATGATGTTTTAAAATAAGAAAGGACATGAAATAAAGTCCCATATGTTGATGTAGTTTTATTTTAAGAATTCACCCAGAATGGCAGAGTAACTGTGGGTTCAGAGCTCCCTCTGACCTACTGGTGTTAGCCCTTGAAAAAGAAAACAAAGCAAAGAGAAAGCAAATGAAACATGTTGTTCAGCATGCAGCATAAGACAGCAATGTATGAAGTCAGAGAAAGTTTATCATACTGAAATGCAAAGCGATTACAGCTCGCAAAATAAGTACTTATAATTTATTAAAGACTCCTCCTAAAGTAAAAGGGGATAAGGAGAAATTCCCCAAAAGGGAAGAGGACTCAGGCTCCAAAGGTAAACCCATTGGCACCCAACCCCCTCCTGGCAGTTCATCCAGAACTAGGAGGTAACAAGCCCCTCTTCGAGAGGCAGAGAGACCAGAAAATGGAAAAGGGTGAAATTTTAGTTGTTACAGGAGCTGTATATTCAGTTTTAAATAAAGCTTTAGTACCTGTGGAGAACCATTGTTTTATAGTGTGGGGAGCAACTAACCAGTCTGAGAAGGCATACTTTTGCAAATCTTTGAAGTAACATGTGTACTTAGAAGCTTTTGTATATGCCCAATTCTCTAAACATTCTCAAATGGGGGGTTACTCTGGAGGCAAATGATATAAAGATGTTAGGCTTAACATTAACAGCCATTGAAATTAAGAAAGAAATTAGTAAAGAGATATTATAACAAGTATTTTCATGACTATAGGCTTCTGCTGTACCAGGGAGGGTGAAGAATGCACCCCTTCATAGTAAAAAGGCTTAAGAAAGGAACACAACCAGTGAGAATTAAGCAGTACCCCCTGAAAAGAAGATAGGGAAGAAATCAGCCCAATAACTGATAGTACTGGATTGAGGGCTGTCAATAAGATAACAAGGAATTTATACCCTGTAGTAGCAAATCCATATACTTTACTAACTTGTTTAACACCTGAGCTAACCTAGTTTACTGTTTTAGACCTGAAAAATGGCTTCTTTTGCCTCCCTATCCACAAAGCCAGCCAGAAAATTTTTCATTCAAATGAGAAAGCCCTGAAAGCAGTGCAAACCCCAGCTCACATAGTCCATGTGCCTCAAGGCTTCAAAATTTCCCCACTCTGGAGAACAACTTGCAAAAGATCTGGAGTCCTGAGAAGCTCCACAAGAAGAAGGGAGGCTGTTTCAGTATGTGAATTACCCTCTAGTAGCCACTCAGACGAAGGAAGCATGTGTGGCCTGGACGGTAAGCCTTTCGAATTTCCTAGGACTCCAAAGATACAGAGTACCAAAGAAAAAGGCACAAGTAGTGAAACAGAAACTAATCTACCTGGAGTATGAAGCGAGTGTTGGGCAACATACTCTAGGGCAGGCTCGCAAGGAAGCCATATGCCAAACCCCAAAACCCCAGACAATAAAAGAACTCCGAACCTTCTTGGGCATGGCAGGGTGGTGCCGGCTGTGAGTTTATAATTATGGACTGCTCGTCAAACCCCTCTATGCTCTTATTGAACATGCACAAGAGATAATCCAGCTGTTAGAAGCAGTTCAGCTGCCTGAAAAGGTAGCAATTATGCATATCAAGGCACACCAAAGAGTGAGCTCAGAATTGGAAGAAGGGAATGAGCTGGCAGATAGAGAGGCAAAGGAAGCAGCAAAAGGTGAGGTAACTATTGAAGGAGCCCTAATTCCAGATGGACAAATTTCCCTTGAAGGTAAGCCAGAATATAGTAAGAGAGATAGAAAATTAATTGAAGATCAAAAAAGGACATATAACCAAGAAGGGTGGGCTACCATTGAAAAGAAGCTGGTAATCCCTTCCCATTTATTGTGGTCACTAGTAATGGAAGAGCGCCAGAAAGCACACTGGGGAATAAATGACCTATACACCTACTTGATTGAAAGAATAGTTGCTAGGAATTTATATGACACTATTACTCAGGTGACCTTACAGGGTGATCTTTGCCTCCAGACTAACCCCAAAAATGCTCCCAAACCAAAACTCAGTCAGATTGGGAGAGGCCATGGGCCTGGACAGCAGTGGCAAATTGACTTTTCAGAACTCCCAAGGAAAGGGGGGTATTAGTATTTATTGGTATTAACAGATACATTTTCAGGGTAGCCAGAAGCATTCCCCACCAGAACTGTCAAAGCTCGAGAGGGGACCAGAGTGTTGTTACAAGAAATAATACCACGCTTCTGAGTTCCAGCCACAATATCCTCAGATAGAGAATCACATTTCATTTCCAAAATAGTGCAAACACCAGGCTGGAGCTCGGAGCAGGGAGCTAGATGGGCCAGTACATAACATACAACCTGGAGATTATGTATATGTTAAGTCTCTTACAGAGAAAACTTTGGAACCACAGTGGGAGGGACCGTTCCAGGTGCTTCTCACCACCTTCACTGCAATCAAGATCAAGGAGCAGAATGCCTGGATCCATCACTCTCGACTGAAGAAGGCCCCAGAAGCCCCCTTGGAGAGTGACATCAGGAGATAATGAACTGAGACTAAAGCTTACATGGGCAAAAATGCGTATATTGCAGTCGGGAGTGGTTCATACTTTCACTTGCAGAATTGTTTTGTATATATTTATAACTGATCTTGCTAATTTGGAATTGAATACTACAACGAGTAGCTATGTTAACATCCCTATCAAATGTACATGGCAAAGCATTGAGAGACACCTATTGTCGTAGGAGTCTGCATTAAGTAAAAGAATTTACTTATTTTCTAGGAAAGGGGGGAATGAGACAGAGTAGAAATTTTCCAGGTTCCAGGATAGAAGTCCTTTTGATTTAGGTTAAATGTACATCTTTTAGTTAAGCCTTGGAATCTTAGCTGTTTAGTCTGAACTCAGAACATTGCATCAGTGAAGGGCAGAGATAAGGCGGGGGAAGATGGGTCAACTTGGCCTAGGAATTTTTTTCTGATAACAAAAGAACTAGCGCTAAATGTCATGCAAAGTGTGTAAAATGAATATGTATGAACCTATTGTGAAATTGTATGCATATGTATTTGGGGAGAAGGATAAAAAGGGGACCTGAAGGTCCCAGAGGTACGCATGCCTTTTAAGGGGAGTAATCCCCGCATGCGTCCAGCGCTGCAATAAACATACCGGCTTTACAACTTTTACAAAGTTGTGGAGTTTTATTTTCTCCGCAAAACACCCCCCCCCAGGCAGTGGATGAAGCTGAAACAGAAAGTGTTAGCAGGCAGCTATTGATACACACATTTACACAAGTTTGGCTGAATGCTTCTTGTGATCTCGATCCAGTATATTTAGTTCTGTTTGAATACAGGACTCCAAAGATATAATGCTTAGAAGCTCTTAGTTGATCACTCCATCTTCCTCACTCCCTATCCAGGTTTAATTTGTCAGAGCTTTTGTGTGAAAAAAAAATAAATTAGCAAGTTGAATCTTTCCTTGCAGTGAATAGTATTGCACATTTGATACAAATACCACAAGATGCATTCCTTTTTATTTAGTTCATATCAGGTTTGAAAGCCCTCTGTTCCTTCATATTAGCAGTCGAGGACACACAGTGAGTTACAATCTGTGACCTCTAAATCTGGTCTCCATAACAAGAACAATGGTATGTCAGACTCAGAAATAATGTGCTGTTCCATAGTTTGCTGCATCGAGGCAAAAAAAGGACAAAAATAAATATATAGATATAATAGGGCTATACTGGCAAATGTGAAGCCAGAATCCAAAGAGATAGTAGAATAAAGCTTGCTCAGAATTTGCCCATGGCAAGCACCTCTCATATCCTCATTTTTATTGGAAAATGCAGTCTCCACAGAATAGGCCCAAAATAGAACTGAGGCTGACCTAAAACAGAGGCTAGATGGAATTAAAGAATAAAGTAGGTATTTAATAAAAGGCCTCAATGGATACACCTTGGGCAGTACAAGAGCCCAGCCAGGGCTACACCCAAGATGAACCCACAATGGTCACAAAATGGATGACCGGTCACAAGGTCTCTCGCTTTTATAAGTTGTGGTCCATTAGCATATTGGAGTTAATTGTCCAATTATAGCTTTAGGTTATAAAGTCCCATCCTTCTTGTTTTCTCTCTTCAGTCTGTCACCCTGATTTTGTAAAACTTTGTAAGCCTTCTGATGTTTATATTCTCTCAACAAACTTTCTCACACACAATTCTGTAAATAACCTATGTTTTGCATTCTTTCATGGAGGTGGAGAGAATTGATGGACCCTTGGTCTGTCCAGTGGCATTGGAGAGGTGGCACTGTCACCCTCCAATCCACTGTCACCTTTGGAAAACTATAAATGTTGGAGTCAGAAAATAAAGGGGCTCTTTTTTGTTCCCCTCGAGAGCAGCAGTGTCTGTGTCATCATTTCGTGCCTT
Source organism: Serinus canaria (assembly GCF_022539315.1). Taxonomy (NCBI): domain Eukaryota; kingdom Metazoa; phylum Chordata; class Aves; order Passeriformes; family Fringillidae; genus Serinus; species Serinus canaria. The sequence goes on from NC_066342.1 coordinate 16,482,417, forward strand.
ATCGTGACATCTGGTGAACCCCTTCGTGTGAATTTGAGACCTTGAGTGTCGTGCGGCCTTGCTGGGTGAGGTTGTATTATTCCCCCCCCCTTGTTTGCTTGGCGTTGCCTGCTGCTCTTGTGAGAGATGGCAGCCTCTGTGAGTTCCTCGGATGTTTCTGTTCTTTTAGACCTCTGGAAAGTTATCCTCGATCAGAGGGGAGTTTCCCTTTCCTGGAGTGAGTTTGAGAGTCTGTTTTTGTGGGCCAGAGAGCAAGGGTTTTTTCGGACTCTTTGGAGGCGCTCTCTAGGGAGGCGTGGTCTCGTGTGTCTCATGGTTGTTCTCCTTGACGATTCGGTGGATGTGAGATCGCTGATGGTGCACTGGCAGAAGTTGAGTGACATTTGGCGGGGGTCTCTCGTTATGCTCTCGGGGTTCCTAGGGATCCCTTCTGTCTCGGATATGGAGGAGGGGGAGTCTGATTTTCTGTATGACGCAGGACCCTCATCCCCCACCCCGAGAGGGAGAGCTGGGGGGCAGCTCCGCCTCGGAGGGCGATGTCTGTTCCCCGGGGTAGATTGGGCTCCTGGCCAGCTAGTCCGAGCCCGGCGGGGGGTGCCCGCGGGCATCTGGGAGCTCCGTGGAGCAGGGGGGCCGCCCTCGCCCCGCCCCGCCCCGCACGGCTGGCGGGACGGGGGGGGACCCTCCCTCCCTGTGTGCCTTCCCGGCGCTTGGGGACGGCGGGCAGTCACGGGCCCTGCTCCCGCCTCTGTTTGACTCTGATTCCGTGACGATTCTGTGTCCGCACTGTGGCTCTCCGCCAAGTACCCCTGGCTGCAGTAGAGACGGCTTCGCCTCCCCTGGGTCGGCTTCTCGGAGGGGGGGGCGGTTTCTCCCGTCCCTGGGCAAGCGCAGTCCGTGGCCGCAGCCCGGGGCGGGCCGTTCATCGCTCCTCCGGCGGGCCCGGCCCCCGCGGCCGAGCAGCCGGCCCCGCCTCGCCCGGCGGAGGTGGTACCGGCTGCCGCCTCTCGCGGCACGGGCCCGGCGCTCATCGGGGCTTTGCCCGCCCCCCTTGTGCCGGCCCGCTCTGACGTGACTCCATGGGCCGTGCCCCTTTTGGCACCCGGCCCCGCCCCCGTGTCGGGGGAGGGGGACTCCGCGCCGGTTTCACGATCCGTGCCGACGCCCGCGCCTGCCCCCCCCGCTGAGCCCTCTGCCGGGGCTGCGGCGCGGCAGGGCGCTGAGGTGTTTCGATTTAGCGCGTCTACCGACGCTGCCGGCGGGAGGCCGGTGACTCCTCGGGGCCATGGTCAATCCTCGTTGGTTTTCTGGACGCTGCCTTCATGTCAGGCGACGGCTCCATGTTAATGGCCAGGCTTTGCCGGGTTCGGGAAACCGGAAGCGGAGCGCGCCCGGAGAGATGCGCTCCGACACAAGTCTCTCTCCAGACCCCGGAGCCGATGGAGGTCTGCTAGGCCGGCTTGCGGCCAGCACCCGTGGCATCAGCAGGTGTGGAGTGTCTGCACCGCAGCAGCTGTTGTCTTAGAATCTTGTCGGATACACAAGATTCCCCTGGATGCTTTTGGTCCCTTGGGTGGGAGGCATGAGTGCTCTCCTGATGGGGAGGTCTAGCGCCACCATTCAGGGCATCATTGTGCACCTGGGGGCTCATTGATGCAGACTTCACAGGGCAGATTTGTGCCATGGTTTCCACACCCACCCCCCCGTCACAGTCCCAACAGGGACGCGCATTGCTCAACTTGTGCTTTAATTGTCCTCTGTTCGCAGGACGGCTGACCGGTCATGTGGTGTGGGCGGCTTGGGATCACTAAGTCGCCTAAAGTTCCCTGGAACCACCGTCCTGTCCAAGGACCGTCCCGAGATGCTGGTGAACCCTGTACCAACCCTGGTGTCGACGTTGTCGGACATCCGCCTCCGCGGACTTCATTGACAGTGGGGCTGATGTCACGATTCTCTCCCTTGCGCCTCATCCCCCGGACGTGGCCCTGGATCCGGTGGAGACGCCTGTCACAGGACTGGGAGGGACGGTGCATATGTTTGTGACCAGCGGCCGTGCTGGCGCAAACCCGGAGGGACAGACGGCCGGGTTAGGCCTCATGTTACCTCTACCCCTGCTAACCTTGGGGGAGGGATGTTCTTCCGCCTGGGAGGTGCACATCGTGACGGGTTTTGATGGGGGCCACTGCGACGAAGGGCACAGACTGTTATGCCTCCTATACGGTGGCTGGTAGACAAGCCTGTTTGGGAGAACCAGTGGCCCACTCCCTCATGAAAAATTGGTGTCGCCCTTCGAAATCTGGTGCAGGAGCAGTGGACCAGGGTCATCTGGAGTTCTACCAGTCCCTGGAAACACTCTGTCTTCTGCATCAAAAAGATATCTGGGAAATGGAGGTTTTGCACAGACCTCCGAAGGTCAGCCGTGATGGAAGGCATGGGAACATTGCAGGTGGGCATAGCATCAGCCTACCATGCTTCCCGCGGGATGGCGATCTCATGTGGGTCTGAAGGGATTGTTTCTTTACAATTCCTTGCATCCAAACGACAGGCCGAAATTGCCTCCACGGTGCCAGCAATTAACACGCTGAGCCGGACAGGAGATATCAATGGATGGACGCTGCCCAGGGCATGCGCATTCCCCAGCCATATGCCAATGGTATGTGGCCACAGGCCTTGTCTGGAGTTTCGCAAGCAGTTCTCGATGCACGTCTGTATCATTATATGGACGACATTTGGTGGCTGGCGCCACCAGATGAGTGCTGAGGATTCAGCCTCTGGTTGCGGATGCTTGCATGCTCATGGGCTGCAAGTGGCTCCAGAAAAGGTTCAACAACAACCACCTTGGAAGTATTTGGGGGGCAAAATTCTGGAACGACAATTGTCACCAAGAGGTGCAATTTGTGCATTCTGGTGAAGACACTGAATGATGCTCAGAAATTGGTAAGTGTCTCACTTGGTTGCGTCCATATTTGGGACGGACCGATGCACAGCTGTCTCCACTGTATGATTTGTTGAAAGCGAGCCAATGATCGAACGTCAACCTCGCACGGTGACCCCTGAGGCGCAAAAGATGCTGGAGGTGGTTCAGCAAGCTTGTTCGGCTTGCCAAGTTCATCGCATTGATCCCTCGTTGATGTCACTGTATTCATCACACTCCAGATTCGATCCCACAGGTATCATTGGACAGTGGAGTGACAAATGGTCCGATTCCTTGCACATCTTGGAATGGGTTTCCTGCCCATCAGCCGCAGAAGATGGCAACTGCATGTTGAGCTAATCGCTCGCTTGATAATCAAATGCCGGCACGGTGTTTGCAATTGATGGGTGCGGATCCCGCAAGATTGTACTCCCGGTTTTGCAACGGGGGATTTTGACTGGAGCTTTGCAAAACAGTGTGTCCCTGCAGATGCTCTGGAAAACTTTTCAGGGCAGATCACTATCATTGCCCAGCCCTAAGCTGTTGCATGTGGCGAGATTCACACAAATGTCTTTGCGGCCCAAAAAATAGTCAGGAACCGTGCAAGGACCCACCGTCTTCACGACGGTTCCGGGAGGACCGGAAAGGCCATTGTTACCTGGAAGGCTGGATCTGAGTGGGATGGTAGGTTTTGGAAGGTGCATGAGGATGGATCAGCCAATTGGTTGAAACTAGGGCTGCTGTCATGGCATTTGAGAAATTTTCCCAGGAGCCTTTCAACTTGGTCACGGATTCCGCTATGTGGCCGACATCGCGCTAGCGATGGGTCATTCGGTTTGAAGGAGGTCAGTATCCCTGCCTTGTTTCATTGCTGAAGACTTGTGGCATGCCATTCAGGCTCGGGTTCATCCTTCTATGTTTGCATGTGCGGGGTCACACCTCTTTGCCAGCTTTATAGTGGAAGGTAACGCGAGGGCTGACAAGTTGGCGACCCAGCGGGGTGGCACCTCCAGCCTGCAACACTCGTGGTCAGGCCAAGGCATTCACAGGGGTTTGTTCACACCAAAACGGCACATAGACCCCTGCAGAAGCAGTTTCAGCGAATAAGACAAGGCAAAACAAAAAAAAAAAAAAAAAAAGAAAAACAACTGCGGCTCGGTGACATGGTGAGTCGTGTGGACGACTTGCCACGCGCTTGCTCCGCCTTTGCCGGCCAGGGGTAACCCCAGAGGCCTTATGGCCTTGGAGCTTTGGCAGACCGAGGTCAACCCAGATTGCCGAGTTGGCCGGCTCAAGTATGTGCATAGTCACGGTGGACACGTCTCGCTCTGCGAGGTGGGCTTCTGCTCACACTGGAGAAAGGAGGAAACGGCCGGGATGTTCATTGCACACTAGAGGCAGGCCTTTGGCCGTTCTGGGCATACCTTCTGCTGTGAAGACCGACAAGGTGTCTGCTTACGCATCACATGAAGGATGCAGGGCAGTTCCTCCTGCAGTGTGGGGGTGTCTCACACAAAGTTTGGTATCTCTCATTCATCCACCGGTTCAAGCTCGTGTTAGAATCGGCTCATGGTACTCTGAAAGCGGTTCTTCAAAAACAAAAACGGGGGGGGAATGCAGGGTGAAACCCCGCACAGTCGGTTGGCGAAAGGCTTTGTACACAATCAATCATCTCACTGTGGCCGCAGAACTCAAATAATCCGTCATTTTGAACCATCATTCTCATTGCAGGCTGCGGATGAGGCACTTCAGCCTCGAGCGAAGGTTTCGGGTGCGGAATTTAGTCACCAAACAGTGGGAAGGTCCCTATGACCTTATCGTCTTTGAGGCGCAAGTATGCTGTGTATCGCACAGATATGGGGTACGCTGGTACACTCGAAGCGTGTTCGCCTGACCTGCGACCGCAAGAGACAGAACCCGGCCGACGGGCACATGGAGACCGGCCACCTGAAAGGCATCAAGCGGGTGACTCATCGAGTGATGAACTCGGATGCAGACGCGCGAGTGATCGCTTGATGACTCCTCCGCAATGGACACTGAACATGTTCATGTTTGTCTTTCACATTGTTCATTTTCTTTTTCGCTTTTTTCTTTTTTAGACAGAAAAGGGTGAGATGTCACCCTGATTTGTAAAACTTTGTAAGCCTTCTGATGTTTATATTCTTAACAAACTTTCTCACACACAATTCTGTAAATAACCTATGTTTTGCATTCTTTCATGGAGGTGGAGAGAATTGATGGACCCTGGTCTGTCCAGTGGCATTGGAGAGGTGGCACTGTCACCCTCCAATCCACTGTCACCTTTGGAAAACTATAAATGTTGGAGTCAGAAAATAAAGGTGCTCTTTTTTTGTTCCCCTCGAGAGCAGCAGTGTCTGTGTCATCATTTCGTGCCTTATCTCAACATCAGTCCATGTTGTTTATGCTCTTGGGCCTGAAATTTGGTTCGGTTGCCCTGGGTCCCCAGCTAGAGAAGGAATTGTTTTGTCTAGCTACTCTGTGAAGAGAGCTTACTATCCCTTAATATGAAGCTCAGAACTACACACTAAAGCAGTACAGAATCTGAAAAATATAAAAGTTAAAACCTAAGGCATCATTTCCCCCCTTTAGAGGCTCATCAAGGCCTTTACCTTGTCAAGTCTCTATTCTAAATATCTACTAATAAAGGCATTTAATAACAGATAAGTATCTAACAAATAGTAAACAACTATCAATATAAACATCTAGCAACAGATAAATATCTAATAGTAAATAAATACCCAATAGTAGCTAAAGTACTAATAACAATAAATATCTAACAGTAAATATCTAATAATAGATAAATTCCTAACAATATTAATAATAATAAACAATATAAACTGTAATAAACATCTAACAACAGTAATGCCGTGCACAGTCGGGTATCATGCAAAGAAGAATAATGACTCTTGTGAACAGTTCTTTAGGCACATAAGAGGAATCATTTAAAACATGTTTTTATCTGCATCAGTCTCTGTTTTTTACAGTTGTTTCAGGAATAGAAGCCTTCTTAACTCTGGAGTAGTGAATCCAGGGTCCTTTGCCAGCAGCTTTGACTGCAGTGAGGATGGTCAGCAGAACCTGGAATAGTCCTCTCCAATTGGCTTGTAGAGTATCACTGTCCCACCACTTAACATAGACCCAGTCTCCGGGTTGAAATAGGTGTGCAGGTGTGTTAAGTCCTATGGGTCTGGATAGCACCATGTAATTCTGGAGCTTTTGCAAAGTGGAACCTAAAGCCATTAGATATTTCTGCAAATCAAGTTTCCCCTTCATGTGAATTTCACCTGGAACATGCGGAATCTGATATGGCCTGCCTTACAGTATTTCATAGGGACTGATGTTATCCCTCTTGCCTTGGTTGTATGCAGATTCTCAGTTAAACTATAGGCAAGGCCTGAACTCATGTCATGGATGTTTCCCGACAAATTTTGCTAATTTATGTTTTGAGAGTCCCGTTCATATGTTCAACTTTACCACTCACTCGGGGTCTATAAGATGTATGCAGATCCCAAGTAATTCCTAAAACCCAACTAATTTCTTTAACCACTGTTGCAACAAAGTGTGGTCCCCTATCTGATGACATCCCCAAGGGAACCCCGAACCTTGGAATTATATGATTGAGCAAAGCTTTCACCACTTTTTTGGCTGTGTTAGTGCAACAGGGGTAAGCTTCTGGCCATTTACTGAAGGTGTCAACTAATACCAGTATGTACCAGTATCCCTCTTTGCATGGTAACTCCACAAAATCTATTTGCCCATAATCTCCAGGAAAATCCCCTGCTTTTGTTGCTCTTAACACAACTCTTTTTCTTGTGTTAGGGTTGGTTTTACAACTGATTTCACATTTGCTCACTATTGATTGTACAATATCAGTCGTTCCCTTTCCTACTACTACCTTCTTTAGAAATTTCAGAAGGTTTTCAACCCCAAAATGTGTGTTTTCATGGTCTCTCTGAGCTTGCTCCCGAAGGATCAGGGGTGGGACTACCACCTGGTTTTCTGGTGTATCAGCCCATCCACACTCTGTGATCTCAGCTTTAATAAACTTAATTAGTTTGTGGTCTGCTTGGCCATATTTTGGGGTCTACCCTGACAAATCAATCTCTTTTTGTGGAATTACTGCAAGAATAACTTTTTCTGCAATCCCTCTTGCTGCTTTATCAGCAAAGCAATTTCCCAATTCTGGAGTGGTTTTCCCTTTTTGGTGACCTCTACAATGCATGATAGCTATTTCTGCAGGTTTTTTAATGCTCTCTAAGAGAGCAAGTATTTGTTCAGCATGTTTGATTTGATTACCTTGAGCGTTCAGAAGTCCTCTCTCCTTCCAGATGGCTCCATGGGAGTGGACAACACTTAAATGCATATTTAGAGTCAGTCCACGTATTTACCTTTTTTCCTTCACTCAGGTCTAGGGCTCTCATCAGTGCAATCAGTTCACCTTTCTATGATGAGACATCTGCTGGGAGGGCCTTTGCCTCGATCATCTTGTCCTGTGTGGTCACTGTATAGCCTATAATCCTTTTGCCATTTTTCATAAAGCTGCTTCCATTTGTAAAAAGCTCCCAATCTGGATTTCCCAGGGGCATGCCTTTCAGGTCTGGTCGGCTGGAATAGACTTCTTCAATTGTTTGCAAACAATCTGTCTTGGTTTGAAAAGATAGGTGTCTGCTAAAAGGAAGGTAAGAGCCTCCCCTGAAATGGACAATGTAAACCCCCTCCCTCTGAATTTTTATAATTTTGAAATTAAAAGGCTCTCAGGCAAGGATATGGGAATAGGAATAACAGTTATTTACTAGAAAAACTAAAAATACAAATGCAATAGTACCAAAAAAAAAAAACCCAAACCAAAACCAACACTGACAGAGTCAGAATACAACCTGACACCCTGTGGGTCAGGGTGGTGGTAGCAGTCTGATTAAATGGTGGCTGCTGCAGTCCTCCTGGAGTGACAAATATAGTTCTGTTTAAGCAGTGATCCTGTAGAAGGGTGTAGTTTTCCTCTGAAGGTATGGTGGTGGTGTAGATGGGCCTGGTCTTCCTCTGGGAATCCAGTGGAGAAGACAGCTGCTCCTCTGGGAATCCAGTGGGAAAAGGCTGCCTCTTATGTTCCAAAATCTCAGACTATATCCAAGAAGGAATGCTTGGCTCCTCCTCCAGGGCAGAGCATCTCACAATGGGATGATGTAATTTTATCAGTCATGCAGTGAGACTCAGTGGCCCATTAACAGAAGATATTTCCCAAAGAGAGGATTGGTTTGTGGAAGAGATAAAGAAAACTGCCCAATTAACAGAAAATAACTGCCCCACCTCTAACAGATGGCAAATAGAATACAACACTTATCTTACAACCCAGGACACAATCATGTTCAGGCTTGTGGAAACTTGGCTAGCTGGGATAAATGGTGGTTTAACCTCAGTAGCATATACAGAAGGTGTTAACCTGAGACTGTGGGGAACAGGATACTTAAAAAGAGACCCTTAGCCAGGTCATGGCAGGAAGAGTGGGGTCATGGGAATCAATATGTTAATAGAACTATCCTATATTTGGCCAGGTTTCTGTTTCTTGTTCTCAGTTGGCTGGGAACCTGTTACTTATAAGGTCATGTTCTGAGTTTGCATTCGTGATTGAACACTTACCCACAGAAGACCCCTATACCTTGTGGCGTTTGCCACGCCCCCCCATCTTTGGATCTTGACCCCTGTCCTAAGGTGATGTTATGATGCTTGTATCCCCAATCGTCTGTTCTGTTAATGCTGGATATTATATGCTGTGCCTTCAAGACTGGCTGAGAGCGAAGGCAGGGAGAAGAAGAAGCACAGAGTTTGTTATCAGGGACTGGACTCACTCCTCCTCAGTCTACTGGAACACTGTTATTGTCTGGGCA